>NW_013668367.1:32137-39785 GCF_000517525.1 Limulus polyphemus | reverse complement strand
GTGGTCTTCACTGATCACACGCCGATTTTTTTTTTCCACCGATGACGTTATATAATATCTTCGTAAAAGTACTAATGTTCGATGTGAATCCACTGAATTTAAATAGTTTATAATGTTCGAAATTTATAAACATTCCTGGTCAAACATCTTAAGTTTCCGATTAATAAGCGTTAATCACAAATACAGCTTCCGATGTTTATAGTATACCAACTATAGTAAACAAATAATATATATTCTTTTTAGGCGCGTAATGTTGGTTATACATATATAGGCGTGTGGAGAGTTTCTCGAAAATTCAGGTTACGTAACAATACAAAGCTACACTAGTGTTTACGTACACACACACACATATTGTTAGTTCTTATACCCGACGATATTCCACAACTTTAGAGAATAGGCGGGAATTTCGCAATACACATTTTAACAGTATACATTATGTACATTTCTAAATATAAATTTAATTTAAATAAACATCGATATTAAAATAAATGTATAATAATAAATCCGTCACACTCTACCTCTTCTGTTCTGCCAATTTGAAAAATATGCATAGTAACCTTGAATATTAAACATTAAATCATCATCTATAACCCAACTTTTTACAAATACCAAACAAGTAAAATGAATTTTTTTATGCTGTACTTCCTGTAAAATTTCATCCATATTATTTTTCACTCTTCTTCCATTCATGTAATATCTTGACAAACCAACAAAATCACCAATTATATTTTACATTTGATCAGTCTTTATATAATCACCCATATTATCAAAATCCAAATGGTTGAAACTACTTAAATTATTGACCATCATCAAAATTAAAATACAAATACATAATCTACCAGATTTGAAGATCATTTTCATTTGTGAAGTTTATTACATTCGTTCATGTTTCCATTTTTATACAAAACTATACCATTCTTAACCCTTATTGTGAAAGAAATATTAAAAAAAATGATAATAAATGTTCATTTACATATATATTGTGTTCTTCATTAACAATTCCTGCTTCAAACTTGTTAATCGCTTTTTTTTCATACCTTGGAGCAATATTTCAGGAAGAGACCAATTACTAAATGCTACTATTATAACTCCTGGAAATATCCTAGTTATGTCTTTTTTTTACCTAACCTATGCGAGGTTTCTATGTCATTAAGCCCACTGTGATGTCTAAGGCAGTAATATTCTTAACTATTACCTCTGTATTTTATTGGATCATTTCGGAAATTCCCATAATTATTAGATTTTGGTTGTAGTTTTGTTGTCAAGCCTATCTGTCAAGTTTGAAAAATTCGCTGTTAACAAAACGTTTTCACTTTTTGATTTTTCAATTTCTTTTTTGTAATCGTCAGTTCTTTCAAAACTGTTAGTAATTCATTTACCAAGTCATCATATTTCTAAGAATTAAAAGTTATACTTTCAGATGGTGTTTAAATCAATGAGGTATAATCTTTATTATCCTTTATCTGTAACACGAATGAACTTAAAGTAGGCTTACTTCCTACCACTGTCATTAATTTATGACTGTTAACTTTCTTCGTAGCAGCATTTGATACACTTCCATTTTGATGTATTCACATTTGAAAACTTCCAAAAGTGTTCTATATATCCAGTAAAATGGTGTGTTCCACAATAATTCACATTACACATCACATCATTTCTATCAATGATATCTTCATTAGGTGGCGCACATTTTTCGCTAACTTTATTCGCCGTCATTTTTTGAACGTACTGATCCAACTCTGGTTTTGATTATTGATTAAGGTCATGTCCGAGGTCACTTACAAGACACCTAATGTACTGATGTGGTGTAATTTCACCAAGAGTACTAAACATTGTTTTCTGATCTTTTCAGGGTTTAATTTTACTTTAGCTCTTTGTAAAAGTTTACACCACATTTAGCATCCCAAAGACTCGGGAATGGAATTTTCAGCAATAACTAAATAAAATCTTGTTGAGTCTTGTAACAACAAGTACAAAACATATTCAGCCCCTATTCAGTACAATATTTCGGGTTGTCTAACCAGTGGGACAGCGGTAAGTTCACGGACTTACAACGCTGAAATTCGAGGTTCGATTCTCCGCGGTCGACACGGCAGATAGTCTAATGTGTCTTTGCTTTAAAACAAACAAACAAACTTTTCAGGTTTTCAAAACAACATAATATAATACTGTGAAAACATTCAAATTCTTTTGCCAAACATTTCGTCAATATACATAGATTAAACACATAATTAAAAGTTTGATTTCTCATTACAAAGCCTTACAAAGCTCACATAAATAAAAACAAAAATTACTTGGTCGTTGGGTAATGTTCTAACGATTGGCCAAACGTAATTAAGTGTCGCTTGTGCACACACTCGGTGTTCGTTGTTCTGAATACATAGTGTTGTATTAGCAAACTAATTTCTTCTGCCAGAAAATCAAATATATATATATATATACTAAAATGCACACTATAATACTCGTTGCGAGTACACTGCAATTGCTTCCTGAATACATGTGTATTACGTCGCTTGTAGCGTTTCGAACAACATGGTCGATCAACCAAGAATGTTATCTATATACAATGCATTACGGCTGCTTCAATAAACCCAAAAATATCAACATCGTAGAATCAAGCCCCTGTGAATCTATAGATTTCCAGACGAAGCTTGCGCAACCACACATAACTAAGTGTAGTATGTTAGTGAAGTATGAATAATGAAGTCAATTATGTCGCAGTTTCTATAAACATCTAAGCATTTTTTTTTTTGGGTGTGTGTGTTGTACTTGTTCTGAACAATGTTATCATCACATATGTTGATAAGTATTCTTGCTCATTGTGTTGATTGCAAACTGCGTGCCGTGTAAAACATTTATAGAATAAAAATGAAATAACTGAGTTTTGTGGTGCTTTTGATGCAGCAAACTAGAACATGTGAATAAATTTAACGTAATAACACAATGTTCTTAGAATCGTCGTTCGCGACTTCGAAGTAAGCCCATTTTATTCTACTCGTTCCCGTGAAGAACGAATTCTACCAAGCAAACTACTGATAAAATGTAAAACGTAAACTTGTATCGTTTGAGAAAACTCATGGTAACGAGCACTGAAATAATCTCACTGGAAGGAATGTTTGTTTGTTTGTTTTTTAATTTCGCGCAAAGCTACACGAGGGCTATCTGCGCTAGCCGTCCCTAATTTAGCAGTGTAAGACGAGAGGGAAGGTAGCTAGTCATCACCGCCAACTCTTGGGGCTACTCTTTTACCAACGAATAGTGGGATTGACCGTCACTTTATAACGCCCCCACGGCTGAAATGGCGAGCATGCTTGGTGGGACGGAGATGCAAGGAATGTCTTAGATATTTCATTTTTTTTTCCTGTTACATTATAATCGAAAATTGTTTTATGTGTATTTTATTGATAAACTAATTATAGCTTCTTTGGTCGTATTATATCGATGTGCACATTAGATCAATAAATAACAATGAATACACTCATTGTTACATAATGCATTACACTCACGCTTATTTATTCATTGATGCATAATGTTCATAATTGCCTGCTCGTTGTTACATAATGCATTCATTGTTTATCATCTTTAAACATCTATAAAGACTGAGTTGATGAAATTGTTGTAATTTATAGTAGTTGCATTATTTTTTCTGTACATCCAACACATGCGCTCTTCTTAATTAAGTTGACAGCGGGAAAATGATTTTACTATGTATAGCAAACCCACACAGTAGTAGCGATATTTCGCCATATTTATCCCTAGTTCATGGTATAATTAATCGTTACTTCTTCATGGTCAATTGTTTCTAATTCTGTATGGTGCTTGGATATCTATTTATATATACCGTTGCTATTCAACTATCAATTTATTGCCCCCAGTGGCATAGCAGTAAATCTGCAGACTTATAACACTAAAATTCGGGTTTCGATACCTGTGGTGGCACAGCATAGATATCTCATTGTGTAATTGTATGCTTAACTAGATACAAACAAACTCTCAATTTACCTCTACCGGTATGGTCCACATATTATTTCATTTATTTTTACCCGTTGTAACAAGCAGTTTATAAAAATAACAAATAAAAATTGATGAAACTACTCGTTTTCAGTGTAAATACGTAGCGGTTAATTGTGGCATTAATTACCAGTACTTATGGTATTTTTTGCATCTTTTATGAGACTAAGCTTTAATTAAGAACCTGGTAGCTAACAAAGTCATCAACCTTGGTACACTAATAATTGAAAAAAAACATGAAGTTGAAAATCCGTGAATGTTAAAGCTTTCCTAATTTGTATAGGACTTCCAAATTTACTTTGGATTTCAGTATTTTTCTTATCCAAGACTGAAGACAATTTTAATATTTTTAAACGTCTGAAGAGCATTGCTGTTACAACCGATTACACTGGGTGATTTAATGTGGAGAGCATGAGTTATTTTATCATGTAGTTATTCTTCTACTACCGGGTAGAAGGGATAGAATCATGGATAAATAACAAGCCTTGTGAAAAATAAATTTTAATCGAATTATTTTCGGACGTAGTGGCGGATAAAAACAAATAAAGGAAGTACACAGCCATTCGAAGGATGTGCTTGAGTAAATTTGCATTTGATTAAGGGGTATTATCTTAGTCTGACTAATACATGTAATTATACACTTTGCTTTATGCTCCAAACACAAGTATATAAAAACAGGTTCGGGACCAAAACTAGTGTATTTTTCTTCTTTAATTAAAGATTCTTCTTCTTCTTGGACTTTTGTGCGTAATTCAAGATCACAGTCAAACATTTTTCTTTGACAGGGTGTAATTGCCTATATCCGCTATGTCACTATTCTACGTCGACACGAGAGATAAATATTGCATGAGGTTCGATAGAGAAGTGTAATGGGACGAGGAGAAGTTTACTGGAGCAGTCTAGGCCTTAGTATCTTCAACATCTTGATGGATGGGAACCAAACGAAAGCTCTGGTGTAGTTTTGTGGCGTCGTAAGCTTTTCATTTCTTCAGCATGAGACATCAGGCTTACTTTATTATGGTCATCCAGCTAACCCTAGGGACCAGCTTGACATAATATAAAAACTTCAATATAAGTCTTGATCACACACACACACACACACACACACATATATATATATATATGTATATCAAACAGTCTTCAGAGCTATACACCACTGCTACCATCACAACGTTTATATTACCGATAGGCTTATTTTTCTTAGCTACAAACAGAAACAAGATTTATCTTTCCTTTACATTTCAGTACTTCATATACACGCCTCTTCATCTAGTCTTCAGATCTTTAAATACATCAACAAGTCGCATAAGTTACAGCTACATAAAATGAGAGTGGACAGACAGACAGATACATGTATCCTGAAAATTAAAACTTGAGCCACGCGTATACCCAAAATCAGCTATACAAATTCAGGTAACATTAAACACACTATTCAGTAACAGCTACCAAAAGTGACAGCACACATTAAAGATGAAATACGTTTACACATAAACTTGTATCGTATCCTTCTTACCCTGGAAGGAAGAACGTGGATTGTGGAATGTAAAGCGGTATCTACTACCGCTGACGTATGACACGAGCCAATGCTCGTGCATCCTTCTATGCCAACTGGCAGGCATATAGTACGGGCGTCTAAACGACAGTTGTGGAATTTCTCTGTTCATTTAACTAAAACTATGATTAGGCCGAGATTGCATTGGAGTGTTGCTCCGTTTTAGTTGTAATCCACGAGGCGCGTAGCAACAAGGCAGATTTTCCGAGAATGTCTTATTACAGTGTTCTTTATCTACTTTCTCAGTTTATAATATTAAGCCTAATAGACAAGTTCTCGTGAGCAATCTGTCTCTCTACGGACGACGTAGATTTGAAAACATTTTTTTTTATTACAGGAAAAACAGCCCATTAAACTCAATAGTTTCCTCAGTTCTAAATGCTTTACTAAACTGATCATTTCAAAATTGCCCAACTAAGTTAAATGGTCAGAGTGTAATACCTAATATCATTACAAAAAAAAATAAAAAATTGTTTGTTTTGGAATTTCGCGCAAAGCTACACGAGGGTTATCTGCGCTAGCCGTCCCTAATTTAGCAGTGTAAGACTAGAGGGAAGGCAGCTAGTCATCACCACCCACCGCCAACTCTTGGGCTACTCTTTTACCAACGAATAGTGGGATTGACCGTCACATTATAACGCCCCTACGGCTGAAAGGGCGAGCATGTTTGGTGGGATGCGGATTCGAACCCGCGACCCTCAGATTGTGAGTCGAGTGCCTTATCCACCTGGCCATGCCGGGCAATTAAAAAATAAAGATATCGCACGCAAATGGGAAACTTTTTACCGGACATTTCTAGCTTCCTTTTTTGTTAATTTAATATCATTCAAACTATGTCAAGTTATTTGAGAAGACATGAAACAACAGCTATCAATGAATAGTTTGTTAACGAAAAATCATAGTATAACATGAGAATAAATTTTATTTTTGGACTGATAGTTGGGCACTTAATTCGCAATCTGTGGGACGTGAATTAGAATTTTGTCCCTCGTCCCCGAACATACTCGCTCGTTCAGCCTTGGGGGTATGATAATGAGACGATCAGTCCCACTATTCGTTGATGAAGGAGTAGTTCAAGAGTTGGCGGTGGGTGGTGTGAACTAGCTGCCTTTCGTCTAGTCTATTACTTCTAAATTAGGGACGGTTAGCTCAGATAATCCTTCGAATAGATTTTGTGCAAAATTAAAAAAACAAACAAAATTTCACTTTATTGCCCTTGTAACTACTTTCATCGTGACTTTTGGCCACAATCGAAAATTTCGCATTATCAAGATTCTACGAAGGGAGATAAGGTCATTCTTTGACATTATATCTCAACAGACTCTCTACTGGATGTAGACATCAATTTTCAAGACCATCTTTAATTAGCTCAAAAACAGAAATGAAAGTAGAGGCTTGTCGTTGTTAATCTCACTTTATACTAACACATATTTTAATGTTTATGCAGATACTTGTCGTTGTTAATCTCACTTTATACTAACAACATATTTTAATGTTTATGCAGAGGCCTGTCGTTGTTAATCTCACTTTATACTAACAACATATTTTAATGTTTATGTAGAGGCTTGTGGTTGTTCATAAACATTAAAATATGTTGTTAGTATAAAGTGAGATTAACAACGACAAGCCTCTGCATAAAGCATAAACATTAAAATATGTTGTTAGTATAAAGTGAGATTAAGAACGACAATCTCTGCATAAACATTAAAATATGTGTTAGTATAAAGTGAGATTAACGACGACAAGCCTCTGCATAAACATTAAAATATGTTGTTAGTATAAAGTGAGATTAACGACGACAAACCTCTGCATAAACATTAAAATATGTTGTTAGTATAAAGTGAGATTAACAACGACAAGCCTCTGCATAAACATTAAAATATGTTGTTAGTATAAAGTGAGATTAACGACGACAAGCCTCTGCATAAACATTAAAATATGTTGTTAGTATAAAGTGAGATTAACAACGACAAGCCTCTGCATAAACATTAAAATATGTGTTAGTATAAAGTGAGATTAACAACGACAAGCCTCTGCATAAACATTAAAATATGTGTTAGTATAAAGTGAGATTATCAACGACAA
>NW_013668367.1:27881-31509 GCF_000517525.1 Limulus polyphemus | reverse complement strand
AACGAGTATCGAAACCCGGTTTCTAGCGTTGTAAGCCCGCAGACATACTGCTGTGCCACTAGGGAGCATCTAGAAGAGTTTGTTTGTTTGTTTGGAATTAAGCACAAAGCTACACAACAGGCTATCTGTGTCCTGCCCACACACGGGTATCGAAACCTGGTTTCTAGTGTTGTAAGTCCGCAGACACACCGCTGTGCCACTGGGAGGAATCTAGAAGAGGTTTTGCAGATTACCTTTATTTACTATTTAATAAACCGAATTTAACACTTAAATTATGAGAGCATATCTTTCATTCCCAAGTAAGTGAATTAATTAAGAATATGTGTTTTAAAATTTCCCAACTTTTTTTATCTATACTAGATATTTGACGTTGTATGTTTGGCATGCTTTGGAGCAGATACGCCATGATGGAATGTTAAAATGTTACTCAAGTTTCGCCATTCCACATTTGACAGCTAGCAAATAAAGTAAAATCATGAATTTCGAGATTCTTGGCAGGAAATTATAGCCTTAGCTGGATTTGATTGCAAAAAAACAATCATTTATATGTACCACATTCGTGAATTCTATTTTAAACCTATGACTATCATGAACTAACTTGAAACTCAATCCCGGTACAGCTGGATATCGTATCCACATGGCTGATAAGCTGCAGGAAATAATGAGACTGTTGATAGGGGCATGATAATACTAAACTAAAACCTCTTTTTCTCTAAGAGTACTTGAGGATCGCTATATGGGTTTATTATTGGTGAAATCTCCGCCTTCATTTGAAATGACATAACTTACGTAATAATTTTATCTACTGGTCCAGATTCATTCCTGGAATGTAATGAGGTTATCAGCCGCACGATATAACGATAAAGGTTTGAACGATCAGATTTATGTGCTTCGGTAGGAAGGGAATGGTTATAATAACTATTTTTGTTTAATGCGGGAAAAATGTTGATGTAATGTTAAGTGAGCTAAAGATCTCTAGATTTCTGAAGTAAGTTTCTGAAAGTTTTAGTTTTTCAGCTCGTTATGTACCGCTCGCAACCGTCCCCTTAGGTAATTTTAACATAATTTTGTCGTAATTTAAAAATCAATATTATGTTGCCTATGGAGTAATAAGATATGTATTTAAATCAGAGTAAAAGTGGGATCTTGGGTGTTTTCATTACTCATTGCGTGATCCTTCACTGGTCTAGAATACGTTAAACAAAAGTAATCTAAATATTATAGCTTGCTGACTATAGTATGTACACATACTACGCGTTTTATATCCACCCTCTTATTGTGCTCTAAAAATACCAAAACTTTATTAAATTTTCATGAATATAACAGTTCTAATTATAGAGCGTTGGTCATGCAAGTGGCTAAGTTCCTTTCGCCCTAGTTATATATTGTTCTGAGTCAACCACTTATGGTATCACATGCGCTTTCTCGTGGAAAATATTTCTGTAAATTTTAACATATCTTGTGAAAGCAGATAGCAATCTTTCCCACTGATGGACAGGTGATATCTTGGGGTTACAACTTCAAAGAAGTAGGTGACTGCATGCGTCTTGATAATATTTTGTTTGGTTTGTTTTGAATTTCGTGCAAAGGTACACGAGGGATATCTGCCCTAGCCATCCATAATTTAGCAGTGAAAGGCGAGAGAAAAGGAAGCTAGTCATCACCACCCACCGCCAACGCTTAGGCTACTCTTGATAATAATAGCATTATTTTTTTCGAATTTACTCAGAACAAGACAGATATTTCTTCAGAGATCAACAGACAGTTGTTCACATATGTTCTTCTACACACAGAACAGATCTTAACTACATTCCTCAGTCAATACATTCTTTTTGATTGTTTGAGAAATAAATAGAAGTTGCTTTCACCGTATCTCATATTGTGCTCAGTCAGAGAATTCGGATAGTTTTCCGGATCGAACCTCCTGTTATTTCGGGATCCTACCCGATACTCTCAGAGAAAGTCAGTGCATTAAAGAATACAATTTTAGCAAACCAGAGCTTCCAGTGCTTAAACAGTCAGCTAGCTAAAAACAACAACAACAACAAAAAAGTAGAATGAAAGAGTGTACAAAATGCTCGGTGTAATTTTTTCTGTATCGCTCTCTTCATTTTCCCATTTCTTTGTTTCTCTACGACTCATTATATCAATCGTTCTGTCTGCCTAACCAGCTCTTGACTGTTAAACTAGAATGTGTTGAATACCATATTTTTAAATGATGGATTAATGGTTAAATATTACTTCAGCATGGATAAGTAAACACTAACGCACAGGGCTTTATAACTTTTAGTGAACAGTCTTGATGTGACCGTGCACGTGACCTGTTACACTTTGATGCTGTTCTTCTGAGGATGTCAAAAAACGAGTGCGTGTTGGAAAGGATTTTTCCCTTTCATTCTTTCACGATAACAGAGCCAATCATACGAACTTGCAAGTATAAAAGAGAAATTCAAATTGTCCTAGGAATATCGGAAAAACTTAGTAACCCATATGTACGGTTTCTCGAGTGATATTACAGAAAATTATTCCATGCTCAAAGAGAAAACCGACTCCGATTAAACAGTTTCAAAACCTGCTTGACAGCAAACTTTTCTAAGGCAATCAAGAGGCTCATTTAATTATAAACAATGTGAAAGGATCAACAGATGGAGAAACTTCTTTCTTTGCTATACATTGTAACAATATGGGCTTTCCTTGCTATACATTATAGGAGTATAGGTTTTCCTATCTATACATTATACAAAATGGGCTTTCCATCACAACAACATGAGCATTCCTTGCTTTATGTTATAACAACGCGAGCTTTCCTTATTATAAATTACAACAGCATGGATTTTCCTTGCTGTAGGTCATAATAACATGGGCTTTCCTTGTTATACATCAAATCAACATTAGCTTTCTTAGCGATACGTTATAGCAACATGGGCTTTCCTTACTGTAGATCATAATAACATGGGCTTTCCTTGCTATACATCAAATCAACATTAGCTTTCTTAGCGATACGTTATAGCAACATGGGCTTTGTTTGCTATACACGATAACAACATGTGCTTTTCTTGCTCGACTGTGTAACATGTGCTACCTTGCTGGAATGTATAACAACATGTGCTTTTCTTACTGGACTGTATAACAACATGAGCTTTTACTGTTATAAATTATAACTGCACGAGCTTTCCTTTTACCGAGTATATAATGCAAGCGATTTCAGAAATCTGGATTAACAACGACAATCCTCTACATATACATTAAAATATGTGTTAGTATAAAGTGAGATTAACAACGACAATCCTCTGCATAAACATTGAAATATGTTGTTAGTATAAAGCCTCTGTATAGACATTAAAATATGTTGTTAGTATAAAGTGAGATTAACGACGACATAAACATTAAAATATGTTGTTAGCATGAAGAGAGATTAATCATCTTTCTCTGGCTATAACAAAATCAGCCTTTCTAGATCTAGATTTTACAAAATAGATTTTCCTAGCTGTACGTTTTTAACATGAGATTTCTTTGCTATACATTGTAACAATATGGGCTTTCTTTGCTATACATTGTAACAATATGAGCTTTCTTTGCTATACATTGTAACAATATGGGTCACTTTATACTAACACATATTTTAATG
>NW_013668367.1:24417-26896 GCF_000517525.1 Limulus polyphemus | reverse complement strand
TCTAGATGCCCCCTCGTGGCACAGCAGTATGTCTGCGGACTTACAACGCTATAAACCGGGTTTCAATACTCGTGGTGGGCCGAGCACAGATAGCTCCTTGTGTAGCTTTTTACTTAATTTCAAACAAACAAACAAACTGTTTGTTTTTGAGCAAGACCACATTGGGCTATCTGCCGTGTTCACCGCGGGGAATCGAACCCCGGAATTTAGCATTGCAAGTGCGTAAACTTACTGCTGTCCCACCGTAGAACATTTGTGAAAAGAAGTTCAAATAATGAGACATTAAAAAAAATCACCTCTTTCTCTAATCATGAATTATTTTTGATTAATATTAAACTTCTGACGTAATACCAGCGTTCAAAATATAGTTTATTCGGTTCAAGATTTTCTGGTTGCCATGGGAATAAACTTCAATGGAAGGATTAGCCCAGATGAAAAGTAATATAAATAAGTATATTTATGCAGAAAATTGAAAACATCACACATGCCATTCAAGTTATCAGTTTTTTTATGGACTACTTTAACAAACTTTGGCATAGGTAGCGCAGTACTGTGAAGAAACTTTGGAAATTTTGCAAACGGAATAGAAGTTGGAATAACCTAGCTATTCTACAACACAGTGTGGTTTTCATGGGAAACTGACTGTCACGCCAGTGCTAGAATTAGAAATAAAGCTTTCTATCCCATTTGTTATTCAAAAGAGTAGATGATCTATCTATATCTAAGACCAAATGGATGACAAAAAGCGAAAAACATATTTAGTTTTTTTTTAATTATTAAACTACAATAACTGTCTTTCTTTCATAATATTTAGCTTTATTATACCACATTTACATGATTGTTTGATTATGTGGTTTTCAATATTCCGTCCCGAGGAGCAGGCATGTGTTTGGAAGTTACCTTGTCATGTTGGTTTACAGTCCTTTTTTGTAAGAAAGATTTGCACATGTTAATGCAATGTCGTGTCGTGGCGGCATGTTTAACTTGTTTGAGTTCACAGCGAATTTCCGACGATGTGACATTACAGTGTCACCAGAGTAGACGTATGGTCAGAGAGAGAAACATTTCAGCCTTTCTGAGAAAATATATGAAAATGATGTAGAGCCAAAGGGCATAAATTTTTCAGGAAGGAAAGCAGAAAACCTGGCAATACAGTCTTTACAACAAACAGCATTCCGGAAAACAAAAAACACATTTGACCCAAAAAAGTTAATGCAATTAAACTGGACAAGTTATCTTGGTGCCAAGTAAGACTCACAAGCCAAACGTTCACAAGATTCCAGCTATACCTCGAAATCAACGACTGTTTTTATGCAATAGATGGAGTCTATGGAAGTCTTATTCGGATGAATGTCATAAGATTGATCTCATCAACATTTATAGAAGTTTGCTGCAATGAAAATTGTGGTGTTGGGCAGTGATAAATGATCACGTGTGACCTTACGTCAGAATAAGCACAGACGATAATGAAGGAAGCAGTTCATATAGCAGGAGAAATATAGTTCTTATGAAGTGCGATTAACAGCAGTAATTAAGATATACGAAACATTCATGTTATTGATACCACCCCTTTTTATCAGACCACGTGGTGTGTTGATTGATCTATTTCAACAACTCTCTTTCACGGTGATTCAGAGGTTTTTCAACTATACTCAAACAAACCTTAGTATGAATGATGTATTTACGTTGAAAGTGATGGAGTAAAGATATGATAAAAGTGTGAACAAATAACTGTGATCGTAGGCCATTGTAAGGTGTTAAATTGACATCGGTTTTTCACTATTTCGCACTTATTGAGTCACAGCAACAACAACAATGCCCGAAGAAAGACAAAAAAACTCACAAAACAGCTATCCTTGTAGAAATGACCAAATTTCGTAGTTTTGTATTTTAACTGTTGCTTGTTGTATGCATTATTAACTCCATTATGTCCCAGTTTTGTAGTTTAATTGTTACTTGTTGTATGTATTATTAACTTCATTATGTCCTAGTTTGTAGTTAACTGTTACTTGTATGTATTATTAACTCCATTATGTCCTAGTTTTGTAGTTTAACTGTTGCTTGTTGTACGCATTATTAACTCCATTATGTCCCAGTTTTGTAGTTTAACTGTTATTTGTTGTATATATTATTAATTCCATTATATCCCAGTTTTGTAGTTTAACTGTTGCTTGTTGTATGCATTATTAACTTCATTTTGTCCCAGTTTTGTAGTTTAACTGTTGCTTGATGTATGTATTATTAACTCCATTATGTCCCAGTTTTGTAGTTTAACTGTTGCTTGATGTATGTATTATTAACTCCATTATATCCCAGTTTTGTAGTTAACTGTTACTTGTTGTATGTATTATTAACTCCATTATGTCCCAGTTTTGTAGTTTAATTGTTGCTTGTTGTATGCATTATTAACTTCATTTTGTCCCAGTTTTGTAGTTTAACTGTTGCTTGATGTATGTATTATTAACTCCATTATATCCCA
>NW_013668367.1:22122-24407 GCF_000517525.1 Limulus polyphemus | reverse complement strand
TCCCAGTTTTGTAGTTTAACTGTTGCTTGTTGTATGCATTATTAACTCCATTATGTCCCAGTTTTGTAGTTTAATTGTTGCTTGTTGTATGTATTATTAACTCCATTTTGTCCCTAGTTTTGTAGTTTAACTGTTGCTTGTTGTATGTATTATTAACTCCATTATGTCCCAGTTTGTAGTTTAACTGTTACTTGTTGTATGTATTATTAACTCCATTATGTCCTAGTTTTGTAGTTTAACTGTTACTTGTTGTATGTATTATTAACTCCATTATGTCCTAGTTTTGTAGTTTAACTGTTGCTTGATATATGTATTATTAACTCCATTATGCAGAAAAGAAAAACAACATCCTGCTTTACAATCGTTACGTCAAGTGTTTCGCATTCGAAATAATAAAAGTTATCGCTTATGATGTCTTTTTTTTTTCCTGTTTTGGAATCACTCATTTGTTCTTGGTATGTGACTTTATTTAACACGTGTATAGCATAATTGGAAAAAATATTTTTACTTATTTCACGGTTCTAGAATAGGATGTGTTGTTTTTCTTCTGCTACCCTTGTTGTGAATAAATCGCATTAAGTTATCTTGTTTTCAGTTTAAGAACACAACGAAAAAAACGTCTTTCAGATAAAATACATCATAAAAAACCGAAATTCAGAAAACGAATAATATAAGAATGCTGTTTCAGAGACACGATATCAACAACTGAAAGATGTTGAAAATACGTGTGTTTCATTAAGTGTGACTTCCGCTAAGGAGAGTTCTTATATCAACTTCTCGCGTGTATTTAATATTATCAGACAGAAGTTATAGAGATATTCACTTGGCTTATTAAAATATCGCGTGCTTGCTTCATGAAGCATGAAATACAACACTATTCAAATAATGTTTGAAAGAGAAACGAAAAGATATTGAGTCTACTTATTGATTTTAAAGAAAGCTATTTTTTAATTGAAAACATATACACCTCTCTGCAAGTTTTCGTCAACAAAGGTATACACTGATCTTTAATTCAATTGAAGAGAAATTCAATGCCCTGAACGAACAATTGCTTACACTATTTACATTCCAAGTAACACAAACACATAGAAACGTCGTTCATATATTCATGGCTATTGCCTTCCACTGATTGAAATACTCAATAAAAAAAGAAAGGAAAACGTCTCAGGAGGGTACAACACAAATTAAATTGTTAGAAAACGTGAATAAGTTTCAACAAACTGGGTTTGATGGTAGTTTAGAGATTGTGATTATAGAATTAAACAAAATACCAAGAAACCGGTTCTAGGTCTTTAGAAGACTCCAAGTTTTCCTTCTCCCTTGGGAGGGAGTCATTACCATGAGAAATGGAACGACTCTGATTAGTTGATACAAAATCTGATGGTGCACAGGATGAAGCTACTTTGTACTTTTGCCAGAAAGGATAAACCCGAAAGTAATCGATAGATTGCAGCAGAGCTCCTTGCAACGCCTTCTAATTATCCCCTCTATTCGTCCCTCAGATTCATTTTGTATTTTGTTTGAAAATCAAAGCTATTCGTACAGAATTTTACAAATACATGAACGCGTGAAGTTCACATAACTTTAAAGGAACTTTGAATTATATTCTGTAGCTGAACGAAAGCAGAATATAATACGTGTTTTGTTAAATATATATATTGGAAATTCTAAAATTCATTTTTATAATAGCTTCGAAGTAGAATTATGTTCATGATAAAAACATTTAAGTAAGTGTGTAGTTTCACAGTAATGAAGGGGCATATATATATTATATATATGTATATTTAAGAAAGCTAAAATCTGTTTAAAGACAGAAGACATCGAAAGGAAGGATAGTGTGGATTTTACACAGCATATCCAAACTTTGGATGAAATATAATTAAATGTAATTTTATGGAGAGAGAGAAACAAACCGCAGCCACAAAACAAACATCCAACACCGGAGTACAAATATATATGTGTACTGTAGTAGCATAGCATAAAGTTATTGAAGTATGTATACATTTAGAAAGTTGAGTACGTTTTTCTTTTCTTCTCGTATTTACCTTCCAAAATATAATTTTATATGTAATAATAACCAAGTTTAAATTATAGTTTTATGCTTAGTTTGAGTTACAATTAACAGATGGCAGCACGTTAAAAAGAAATCTATCCTATAATGCTTGGAGACAGCTAGAATGGGTAATGAAGAAATACGTTAATATAAGTTTAACATAACAGTAAATGTACAACGTTTCGACAAGGTTTTGTCATCGAATTTGAAATCTAACTTATATAAAACCCAG
>NW_013668367.1:14859-21231 GCF_000517525.1 Limulus polyphemus | reverse complement strand
AATGTAGTCAGACATAAAAATAACTTATCGAAATCTAGGATACTTCTTATGGCAATTCCGTTAAATTTTTAATTTATTTTTCCTATTTATATATGAATATGAGACGGATTAAGTACAAGGGATATCCCCATCTTAGAAATTCTAAACTTCTGATTTTAACACTTTTAGCATCTGAGTGTATGAAAATTTTGAATTGGAAAGATCTGTCACATACTGTGACAAAATTTTGGGACCCATACTTATTTGGAGGATATGGAAGCTGCTGATATATTTAATTAGTAGGATCACTATTTTATAAATAATGTTTAAATAAATATATTGTTACATCTCTGATCGTTAGTTAATTTTCCGTAAAAATTCTTTCCGAAGAAACTTTAGCGATACAAGCCCTTTCTTAAATAAAACTAGTTTATTCTTTCTCAATACAACTTTGCAATACACATAATTTCCACAGTCACGCTATAAATTAAACAAACGCTATAATTCACAACGAACGAACGATTCACGCGCTTGTCTCAATTGTCGTCTCTATCTCTGTCTGCAATTCAATTCCCGATTGTTGCCGTCACTTCTTGGCGGTCTTATATACAAGAATACCGCATATCTAGTAAACACTCGAGGCTTCACGAAGGGACATGAATTTTCTAGAAGCTCATGACGTGTTCCCAGGGTCACGTGACTTCCGCTGTCGTAACAATATGTTTGTTTTACTGTGTCTTAATTGCCACTCACAAGTTATGAACCGCTGTGTAGGTACACTTGGAAACCAGGATGGATATTCTGGAATTAATATGAGGGCAAGGAAACGGGTCATATTACTACATGATCATGCATCCTTCAGTGTAACCAAATTAGTATAGAGATGTACAATATGTTTTCCCATTCCTTTCAGTTAGATTATAAATAATTTTATATTATGCTGGTTTTTCATAATTCCCCCTTAACATGCAGTTAGGCATTCCATTGAGCTACGAACCTTAGCTTTCTCCAAGTGGCAAGTGGACTTTTAGGCGTAAATTTTAGCTTCTTTAATTCTCATACAAAAACAGCTACCTTTAATTAACGAGTTAAACTCTTCTTGTAAACAAATCAGAAAATAGCTGTAGGCAGTCACGCCCTTTGTTTTCATACCCTCCGCTAGTCAGGAGAGGTAACTTGTGCACAGTATGTACTTAGTTAAAGTTCATGTTTGCGCTAGCGAGCTCAAATTTCTGCCAATAAGATTATTTCTAGAGTTCTGTATTTTGAATTTTATTTTAGTGAGAGTGTGGTATACTAGGGTCGGACTGAATTAACATAAGAATGGTGGGGTAGATCTACTGAAGATTCGATCAGGATATTCATCCAACGTATATAAAAGCCAGTGTATGTCACGTCACAATTGATTTTTTTAAAATAGGAGCAGTCATAAAAGCCAAAATGCGTTTATCCAGATAGAATAGTTCGATTACTGTCTCCCCATTATGATTTTAGTGACGGGGATGCAAGGGGCCGTGAAGGGGGGATTGCCATGAAACCTCATAAATGTAGTGAGTGTTAGTATAATATACCTAAAGTAAAGACTTAGTGTGGGATCACCTGCCCTAGAGCCAAGTGCAGAAAACTTATCATGAAAGTAAAAGTACCGATTCAGTTTAAACTTAAATCGTTTCTGAATTCAAGCCGTCTCCAAGCGTTATTATTCTCGTCATCGAAATTGTCAATAGCAGGTGTCCTTCCATAGTAGAAGAGGTGGTATTTTGATGTTATGACCAAACAGCTATAAGAATGAAAGTTATCAGTCACATTATAGCACTAATCACTCTGAGTGAATACAATGATTTTTGGAAAGTACCAAATGTTGGATTTAAATAGTCTGATAAATGAATTCGGCCTGATCAGTTGGAGACATAGCACTAACAAAAAGCAACCATTCCTTGTTTAACAACAGCAAATAACCAAATTCTGTTTGTGAATTAATAAAGATTGTTAATTTTTTGCATTATCTTGTGTCTAGTCTCTTTCTTTCTCATTCTCAGTTATTCAATAATATTTCATAATTAGCGTACAGCCCGTCAAAAGTGACAAGGTAAGTACTACCACCCCCCACCACATAATGTACCCTAACCTCACATTTCATAACTAACTGAAATAAATAAATTTTGCGAAAAGTGCAATCGAGGCAGTCAAACAACAGTAAATTCCTTTGTGAGCCAATCAAAATTAAGATCATTCATGAAATGAATTCGTGGCGTATTCGTAGAATAATCATTGGTACATCAGCTAGATTAACAACTTGTAAAATATAGAAAAGCCAGTGCGTTTTGGTAACACTTATGTTCCAACAATGGCTTTTATGTCATTTCGCTTATAACAACAAAAGTATAACCTAATATTGTTGTTAGTCTAAGTACTGAAAGTATAAAATGAAATGTATAGACAACAAAACTGGAAAAAATATTTGTTGATTTCTTAATTTAGAGTATCTCTTGATTAAAAAGTTTTTTTTATAAAAAATGTTGGTGATAAAACAGAAAATAACTTAAACGTTGTACATTTACTGTTATGTTAAACTTATATTAAAGTTTTTCTTCATTACCCATTTCGACAAGGTTTTGTCATCGAATTTGAAATCTAACTTATATAAAACCCAGTGTGTGAGGTGCAAGGGAGCCGTGAGGGGAGGGGTGCCGTGAAACCTTATAAGTTTAGTGAGTGTTGGTATAATAAGCCTAAAGTAAAGCCGTCGTGTGGGATCACCTAGCCTAGAGCCAAGTGCCTACAATTTGAAACTTAGTTGAATGGACGGTAAATACCTGTTGTAGAAACACCTGAAGACGAAAGGCGGAAGAATTTCGAAACGTCGTCCTCTACACTTTTGTTTCTACAACAAGCAGTTGCGTCCATTAAACTAGGTTTCATCATGAATATTCTGCCTAAATAATCTATCAAAGAATGCATACATTTTATCATGATAGTAAAAATATCTATTCAATTTTAAACTTAAATCGTTTCTGAATTAAGCTCTTTTCTGTTATATCACCAACGTTTTTTAATAAAAACAAATCTCTTTAATCAACGGAGACTCTAAGTTAAGAAATCAACAAATATTTTTCCAGGTTTGTCGTCTATACATTTCATTTTATAATTTCAGTACATAGACTAACAACAGTGGCACAGCGGTATGTCTGCGGATTTACAACGCTGGAATCCGGGTTTCAATACCCGTGGTGGGCTAAGCACAGATAGCCCATTGTGTAGCTTTGTGTTTAATTACAAACAAACCTACGAGCTATAGAAAATGAAACTGGTGTTTATTCTATCCACAAACAAACAAACAACAATATTAGGTTATACTTTTGTTGCTAAGCAACATGACATAAAAGCCATTGCTGGAACGTAGTGTTACCAAAACGCACTGGCTTTCTATATATATTAGAAGTTGTTAATCTAACTAATTTTTACCAATAATTATTCTATGAATATGCCACGAATTCATTTCATGAATGATCTTAATTTTGACTGGCTCACAAAGGAATTTACCGACGTTTGACTTCCTCGAGT
This sequence comes from Limulus polyphemus, assembly GCF_000517525.1. NCBI lineage: Eukaryota > Metazoa > Arthropoda > Merostomata > Xiphosura > Limulidae > Limulus > Limulus polyphemus. The sequence goes on along the minus strand of NW_013668367.1, from coordinate 17,688 downwards.
GCACTTATATGCCTCTTTATTGGTCAAGCTTAATTTCTCAAATTCTGTTTATTTCAGTTAGCTATAAAATGTGAGGTTAGGGTATACTAAGGAGTGGGGATGGTAGTACTTGCCCCGTTATTTTTGACGGGCTATACGCTAGTTGAATATAAAATTCACACTAAAAACAAAGTAAGATTAGTTAAAAACCATAAGACATATAGATAAATGGTTAATCTAGTGAACAGGAAAAAAAAATCACGTTTTTTTTGTATTACTTCAAGTTTGACGTCATTATTTTAAAATATGTGTTTTATCTTTATATACAATGCCGAGATAAAGGTATCCAAGATTCGCGCCATATTAAAAATCACCTGACTTCACTTATTTTTACTCCGATTCCTTCGCACAGTTGTGCCCTGATTTACAGCATTAAGGTAATGAACGTGTAATGGCTACAAAATTTGAACCGTTCCTCCGATTGCTTTACATTTAGCGTTTTTGGTGAGTTCCACTTAAATTCCTCTATTGCATTTCATGGAAATTGGGAACCAGCTTTTCATAATAGTTTGTAATACCAAACAAACAGACAACTCAGGTTTACACATATAAATAAAGTCGACTTTTCATAGCATAATAGGTTAAAAAAAGGCCCGTCATGGCCAGTGGTTAAGGCGCTCGACTAGCAATCTGCAGGTCGCGGGTTCGAATCCCCGTCATACCAAACATACTCGCCCTTTCAGCCGTGGGGGCGTTATAATGTGACGGTCAATCCCACTATTCGTTGGTAAAAGAGTAGCCCAAGAGTTGGCGGTGGGTGGTGGTGACCAACTGCCTTCCCTCTAATCTTACACTGCTAAATTAGGGGCGGTTAGCGTAGCCAGCCCTCGAGTAGCTTTGCGCGAAATCCATAACAAGCAAACAAACAATATGTTAAAATATTTAGGCGCACTTTGCTTTCTATTGATTTTTGGTTCAAAAAGCACTGCGTTTAATAATCAACTTGAATACATAATTTTAAGAATGTTTTTTTAGGGTATATTTTGATTCTTTGCTTTTTATTTCATTTCTAAGTAAACAATAAAATATATTGTAATTCCAGCGTACGAATTTAGCCATGATTCTTTTGTTATTGTTGTTTCTTGTTAAGCAGAAAGTTAGTTCATAGTGGGTTATCTTTGCTCTGCCCATCGCGGGTATCGAAACCCAATTTTTAGTGTTATAAGCCCCCAGACGTACCCGAACTATCAGGAAGCGCCACGAAACTAGCATATAAGACTGATGATGATCGTCTTTAGATAATAACCTTTGAAAATAAACGCAGATGTTTTATCTGTCTCTCATTATCAACTGTTCTATCTATCTATTTATCCAGTTCAACTACTTAAATAACAAAGTCGAAATAAGCTTTACAGTGACTGCTCGTATGACTTTTAAGAGTTCTGTCATAAACAAATGTTATATCTAATATTCACTAAAGGACATGAAGGCCGTCGGATAAAAAGCAAAAATGTCAACAAATTTAAGGTGGTTTTAATATTTATTAACAAGTTTGATTAACTTGTAAGGTTGTATTGTTAAACTTAACTGCAAATATAAGGTGGAATATAAAGTGACTAATTCCTAAATGGCAATCATTATCAGTGGCAAATACTTTAAAAACATTTTATTAAATTGTACAGCTCTAAGTGTCACATTCTAAGGGACGTTTATAACTTCGTTTACTTTAAAACTACGTATATATATGTATTCAAATGTAAAATTACCATTTCTTTATTGCTTCAAAAGTGTAATCAAGCAGACCTTTGCTTGCTAAAATGTACATATAAAACTGTTTATAAATAGTTTTTTCTTTGTTTGTATTCAAGCGCAAAGTTACACAACGGGTTATCTGCGCTGTGTTCACCATGGGCGTCAGAACCCGGTTTTTAAGTTTTAGCGTTGAAGACCCGCAGATTTATCGCTGAGCAATTGATGGTGGTGGTGGTGGGGGGGGGGGGTGTTGAGGAAAAGAAGCTATAATAAAAGATAAAATAAACCGTAAGGTACTTTTAAAACCAGAGGGAATCTCAATAGCCGCGGCACTTGAAATTATTTTGTGGAGGATTAGAGTAAATTGATCTATGAGATTTTTTCACCTTTATATTAGCTATATTTTTGTGAACTAGCAATACCAAGCTTCGGGTGCGCGCGTATACCCGATTCGATTGTATTACTCCTCAGTATCTCTACCAGCCTACCCTCAAATTGAAATTATTTTAGGCAGGATTAGAAGAAATTAATCTATGGGATCTTGGCGTGGTCAAATACATCAATCGAAACGGTTTGACCTCCGGAGTCCAAAACTGTAATTAGATCTCATATCGGCCAAAGGATGTGCTAAAAGTTTGTACTTGAAGAAAGAGCCATCCTGTGAGCCGCTATGCCGCGACTAAAAACCTTGCAAGTTAAAATAGAAATATATATTAGTTATGAATCTATTAACTTTAAGATATCAAACTTATCAGGATCAGTATAAATGTTATAAACATTAATGAAACATTCCTAATTCATTTGGTAAAGTAATAGAAACACACAATATTTAATTCAATTGTCATTTAGTAATTAGATAAGTAAATTCTATGTGTAAAATTAATGCACTTGAACCATTTTCAAGACCAAATCTTACACATAGTGAATCTGTATGATATTTTATAAAATTGTTAATAGTTAAATAAACATGGATTTATCCAAAAGTTCAGGTTTAGAATCAATAGAGGTACATGAGATCTTGTGGCCTGTAATTGGTTGAATATATATATATATATAGAGAGAGAGATTTGTTAAATTCAAGTGTAGATTCAATAAAGA
>NW_013668367.1:9943-14424 GCF_000517525.1 Limulus polyphemus | reverse complement strand
CCTGCGACCCGCAGATTGCGAGTCGAGCGTCCTAATCACCTGGCAATGCCGGGCCCACCGCATGGATATACCGAGACCATTGTAATCAAAATAATTTATACATTTTTATTCAACTGAAATATGATTGTAGTAAACTAATCAGTGATGATTTATTTCTCTAACATATAACATAATGTGAGGCTAATACTTTCTAATACCACCATTAATAACCGCAATACCCCCAAGAACATTTCACTTAGTCGGTATCGGTTTGTTCGTTTGTACACAATAAACTATCTGTGCTCTTCTCACGACGGGTATGGTAATTCGATTTCTAGCGTTGTAAGTCCGCAGACGTACCGTTGTACCACTGGGGGTGGCTTCGGTATCGGACTATTTTCGAAGTATTTCTAACAGTTCCCTCACCCTATTTACTAAAAAACAACATAATGTAATTTCCTAGCATCAGAGAATTCGGGCCACAAAATACAAGAATTAAAGTAATTACAACTTAAAGTTTTGTTGTTCTTATACATTTTCAAGACAGGATCTTTCTTATGACCTTTTACTGTTTCTCTTCCAAGCTATTGCTTCTTCCCTTGATGTTCCGGTCGTTAGGGTTAAGCTGTGAACCGTTTGTCATCCCCTAAGCACTAAGAAGACGCCGTAGACAATGTATTGGCTCTTACTAATTATTGCTTTCTACTCGTAATTAATTTATAAACACTTGCAACAACCTGCAGGCGAATTGTGACAATCATTAGAAGTGTACAAGATCAACAACGACTAAGTTGTACCTTCGTGACAGACGTTAGAAGAAGGTACAACTTAGTCGTTGTTGATCTTGTACACTTCTAACGTCTGTCACGAAGGTACAACTTAGTCGTTGTTGATCTTGTACACTTCTAACGTCTGTCACGAAGGTACAACTTAGTCGTTGTTGATCTTGTACAGATCTTGTACACTTCTAATGATTGTCACGGTTACAATCTTCTGTAAGTGAAAACCCAAACAGGTGATCTTTCTATTGAAATAAATGTAACAGATGGTTTTATTCTGAAAGAACTGGTGTAACACACAGTTTACTAGATGGATTGTGATCCAGTTTGTTCCATATGACTAAAAATATCACACAGAACAAAAAAAATGTAGTTTATTGGATTGGGTGGCAGGGCCAAGAGGAGGTCCAGAATGAGGCAACTGGTATCAACAAAGACATTATTAACGAAAGGTCAGTGGATCTGTGTAGATGTTTAAAACAAATTTCAACTGATTCCTTTGTGACCTTGATCTTTACATAAATGTCATATTTCTCGCAAAAAGTTATGTGATAGTTTCTTGTAAGATTGACCTCTGTACTACTAAAATGATATATAAAAGCGACGAGAAATACTAGTACCGAGAAACAACGGAATAAATAGCTGATTTATGCTCATAACCTTTCGCGCCTCATGATGCCAGAACAACCTTAAAGGTCCAAGTAAACAGTCAATACAGCCATACTGGACATTAGTTGGTTTAGAACGAATAGAGGCGCAACACGGGAAACTGACAGCACACTGCGAGGAATAAATATATGTTTATAAAAAAAAGACGTTGCTGACCATTCGTTGGAAGACCGTGCTTAGTAGAATAATAATAATGAACTAGCAGAGAGTCAGTAAACATTTCCGGCCAAATTAGTATCTTTATCGTAACAGTACTTCTTTAAATATAACATTTCTAGCACAATACAAACGAACTGTAATCGTAGACAACGAAATATGTAAATCCACTCGTATATATATATATATATACTTTATAAAACTTTAACTTATGTTAGGCCTAAGTTTGATAAACAGATAAATTAACACTGTAACCTGTGTTAGGTTTTTTTTTTTTTTTACTTTAGTTTAGCTAGGACTAAACTTTACTGCACTTAAAGCTACACTAGGGCTATCTACGCTAGCCGTCCCTAATTTAGCAGTGTAAGACTAGAGGGAAGGCAGCTAGTCATCACCACCCACCGCCGACTCTTGGGCTACTCTTTTACCAACGAATAGTGGGATTGACCGTCACATTATAACGCCCCCACGGCTGAAAGGGCGAGCATGTTTGGTGAGACGGGGATTCGAACCCGCGACCCGCAGATTGCGAGTCGAGCGCCCTAACCACCTGGCCATGCCGGGCCTGTATAAAGGGTGATTCATTTATGATCAAGTACTGCGCGTGACAAGATACTTGTGTATCAAATTTAATTAGTTGTTCACAGTAAGAGAAACATCCTCCTTCTCTCCTTCTCAACAACATAGACATCTATATAAATATAATAGTACTGTCTGTTGTCTGTTCTATGTCCACGTAACTACTTCGCAGGGTGTGAATGGGTCTTCACCAAATTTGGTATGAAGGTTCATTGGGTTCGTGCGGGGGTACATAAAAAATTTCCACTTTTGCATTTTGCGGTTTTTATGTGGACGGATACTCTGCCTAGTATTATAATACTTTTATTACCAGTTAGCCTTGTTTGTTTGTTTTAGCACAATATATTCTATCTGTGTTCTGTCCACCACGAGCAATCGAACTTTGATTTTAGAGTTGTACGTAAACTTACTTCTGACCCACTATGGGAGACCAACACTTAGCTATATTTTATTTTGCTTTAGAAAAAAATAATATTTGTAAATACATTGTACGGAATTCAATTACTACATACGTCTGTCAACAGAGAAAGTCATATTGTATTGAGCTAAAGAGATATACGGGAATCTAATGGTAACTTATGGAATTATTATATTTGAATTATTTTTAATATAACTAAAAATTAGATATTTTCAAATATGAAAACGCTCTCGCCATCTATTGACATAAGTTGGCGGTATTGTATTAATTCGCTTGACTAATCTACAATCATCGTTCTGGAAAATGGATGATGAAGATACAAACTGATACAGATATAGAACATCATTAAACATCAGTGCTTAACTTTTACTACTGGAGACTAGTGTACGGAAAAGTAGTTCAAAATCACGTAAAATGTAAAATATTGCTTAGAGTCAGTAATAAAAACAGCTGGACAAAATCCAAGAAATACATTAAATTATCGAGTTGACTCATTTTAATGTTGTTCTATTTTTGTCCTGTGTAAAGTCATTATGTTTTTAGTTGTAGAGCAAGGTCACATTGTGTCCACCGCGGGAATCGAACCTCGAATTTTAGTTTTACAAGTCCGTAGACTTACCGCCTTCCAACCGGAGAACATTTTTTTTTTTTTGCTACAAAACTGAGTTTGAGCGAATACACAACTTTATACTAAACCGGATGAAAATAACAGCATGGAAATATCTCTATGTCTAAACCAATCAGGGGATGGCATACTTCAACAGATGCCAAAGATATACAACAAAGACTTCGTAAAGCTAGAGGCACGTTCTTCTAAAAATATTTCTAACCGTTGTAGCAGTTATTAAAGATCAATGAAGAAAGATACAACTTAGTCGTTGTTATAGATTTTGATTTGAAAATCTAAGTTTATAACCGATAGAGCCACATAGTAAGCTCTTGGTACAGTAGTTGGTTGAATAAATATAGATTTTGATGTTAAAATTTAAGTTTAGAACCGATAAAGCCACATAGAAAATTCCTAGTACAGTAGTTGGTTGAATATATACTATTCTAAGGTGGCTGTAGCATACAAAATTGTATAGATTAACTTTCTCCAAACGATGAGATTTTGTATGAGGAACAAATATGAAGCAGACATATGAGACATAGCAGAATAGGTACCCGTGGTTTTAATTTTACTTATTCAACCAACTACTGTACCAGTAGTTTCCTATGTAGCTCTATCGGTTACAAACTTAGATTTTAAAATCAAAATCTATGCTTATTCAACCAAATACTGTACCAAGAGTATTTTTGTGTGGCTCTATCGGTTCTAAACTAAGATTTTAACATCAAAATCTATGCTTATTCAACCAACTACTGTACCAAGAGTTTTCTATGTGGCTCTATCGGTTATCAACTTAGATTTTAAAATCAAAATCTATGCTTATTCAACCAAATACTGTACCAAGAGTATTTTTGTGTGGCTCTATCGGTTCTAAACTAAGATTTTAACATCAAAATCTATATTTATTCAACCAACTACTGTACCAGGAATTTTCTATGTGGCTCTATCGGTTCTAAACTTAAATTTTAACATCAAAATCTATATTTATTCAACCATCTACTGTACCAGGAGCTTACTATGTGGCTCTATCGGTTCTAAACTTAAATTTTAAAATCAAAATCTATGCTTATTCAACCAACTACTGTACCAGGAATTTTCTATGTGGCTCTATCGGTTCTAAACTTAAATTTTAACATCAAAATCTATATTTATTCAACCATCTACTGTACCAGGAGCTTACTATGTGGCTCTATCGGTTCTAAACTAAGATTTTAACATCAAAATCTATATTTATTCAACCATCTACTGTACCAAGTTCTTACTATGTGGCTCTATCGGTTCTAAACTAAGA
>NW_013668367.1:0-9296 GCF_000517525.1 Limulus polyphemus | reverse complement strand
ATATCTCTAAATTCTGTCATAACGAAACACGTTATGTCTGCTACCTGGGTTATAGTAGAGTTACCTATGTTATGGTAGTAGCTATCATAATGAAATATATCTGTAAATTCTGTCATAACGAAACACGTTATGTCTGCTACCTGGGTTATAGTAGAGTTACCTATGTTATGGTAGTAGCTATCATAGTGAAACATGTCTGTAAATTCTGTCATAACGAAACACATTATGGCTGCTACCTGGATTATAGTAGAGTTAATTATGACGAAAAGCAGCATATATTAGCAGTTTTTGAACAACATAATCACCGTTGATTCATAACATAGAACTTGACAAGACAAACTATCCTCCAATAGAAGACTTTTATAAATTTGGAGAAACAAATCCCAGCAATAGGAGAAGAGATATATTTACAAGATTCAATCTACATTTGTTTACTTTTGTCCTTTTCACCAGGTTAGGTTGGTTTTGTTGATTATTACTTATCATCAGTAACTCTGGTCAAGAAATAGCTGGAAACGGAAATCAAGGTGTTCAAATTATTATTTTTCTTGTAGTTGAAATTGGTGAAAAACAAAATAGTGAATTTTTTCTAAGGCCATAAGTTTCTTGGTCGGTCATTACCTGCTGAGTTTTTGCGATATACTGGTAAGTTTAGCGAGGAATAAATAACTGAAAAATACAGTCTGGATATTTTACATACATTTACAAACTGAATTTTGTGTGTGTGTGTGTGTGTTAAGATAAACAATAATTCTTCAAGTGACTTTTGGTAAACACAATATTTAAATAAAATGTTGTATATATCTCTTATGATATAAAGTATTCGGAAACATAAAAGGATTAATAGAAACTAACACAAGATATGTTTGGAATAAAATAAATAGAGCTTTGATTTTATTCTTAAATAAATACAAAATAGTGAAACAGAAATGTATTGAAACATCTTGGGCAGTTTTTATTGAAATTTCATAAAAGAAACCCACAGTGGCATTTAACTACACATTTCAGCGCATGTAAGTATTTAACAAAATAAACTATTATACAAATAGCTAATAGAATTTACAGATATGTTTCACTATGATAAATACTACCATAACATAGGTAACGCTGTGTCTATACAGGGATTTAGCATATAAGACATTTGGTTTTAAAGAAAAAATTAATTCGACTGACAGATAGAAAAATAGCATTCACACATTATATAATACTTTTCCTTGTTAAGTTTCTGTAAGTAATCTTAAAGCTCAATAAAAATTATAGCGTCATTGGTGTTAGAATGTAGTACGTGACTTGCTTCATCCTACACACCTCAATTTCTTTGTTTTTGCGTCATTGGTGTTAGAATGTAGTTCTCAACTTGAATGGTCCTTTATTTTTCTCTTTTGATACCTTACAGAATTTGTTTATGATCAGATTATATTTTTGCACATGTATCTCGTTGTTGGTTTCTGTTGAAGGCCATAATGTACCACGTACGTGATCGCCTTTCCTGATGTTGGATAATGGACAGATTTATAATTAGTCAGAAAGATAATTAAGTCTGCCTAGGGTGTGATTAAAAATAGATAAATGTGCTATGAAAAGCATTAACTAGCTAGTTTTAAGGACATGTTTAAATTACTTAACTGAACAACCGAAGTTGAAGTATTTCTTTTTGGTGAAAACAATTTAGTATACACCTTAAAGTGTAGTAGAATAAGTTGCATCGCCAGATGGAGCTACCAACATTGAAGTATCGAATGAATGCAATATGTTTGATTATTATTTTATAGATAATCTTCGAAATATTTTACAAAACTACAAGCTATTAAGTTAACATGGTTTTTGTATTGACATGAATTGAATTTTCACTAGTATATGCGAGCCAGAAGGAAAGTCATAAAGTGAAGCATAATTGTGACTCCTCCCTGCTTGTATCAAACTACTACCTAGGCCTTCAAGGCCTAATGGCCTATTTATTGGGCTGAAGTTTATGAGGTTGCTAACAGAAGATACTAGATGCAAACTCGTCTGAAAGGACCAAATCCTAACTATGATACCTGACCTCACACAGTTATTTGTGAGTTTTCTTATTCATTTTAATGATTGATAAAATATAGCATATCCATTACAATTAACTAATTCACATCAAATAGGTATAAACAAATGAAAGGATATAATATTAGCAAAATCAATAACAATTTTGCCATCAGACAAGTTTTTAAAGTACATAAGCAAACGGACCATTAGAATTATCCGCTGAATTTTTAAAACGTTATTGACATGGATCTTAATGTTATGAAGTTAGGTGTGAGGTAAGATGTGTTGAAGTTGAGATTACAGTATTCTAAGAAAACAATTGGAGTGAGAGGGTATAGAGGCCGCCTTTCTAGGTTCAGCCTATATGGAGACTAAAAACAAAAACTATGGTTATGAAACCTTGTAATCCCATATACAAGAAAAAGGTGCAGTCAGAAAGAAAAAGATCAATTTGGTGTAGGTTTGAGAAAGGAATATTAAAAGACAGGAGTCCAACGAAAGAAAAAAAAAGAAGACCGGGAGATGTGGAAGAGAACGAATAAACCAAGATAGGCGAAGTAAGAAAGTAATATGTTGTCAGCAACAACGAATACTTATTTATAAATGTGTTATTGATTACCAGTAATTTGTTACGCTTACATTGGTATGGGGCAATTCATGGTGGGAATAAGTACAACCTAAATAAAACTGATGGACATAGGAATGGAAATCTAAGTGTGGGTAAAGCAGAATCATAACAATCAAGCACTAATTGAAAGATTAATTACTTAATTAATTAACAGATTGATCTTTACTTCCCGTGTTTCTCACAACGCAAGACTTTTCAGTTTTGCATCTTAGTTCATTACATTAAAACTGATCAAATTCAAACAAGAGATTGATATATTAGAGGGCTTTTTGTAGTTCTCAACATTTCACAGAAAATTATGAAAATGGTAACATTACATATTGTTTACATCAGTTATGAAATCTACTTCTTTTTTAATAGATACTACAATGTTGGTCTCTTCGACTCCTAATCCACGACTACCATTGTTGTTTTTTTTATCATACCCGAAAGACAAGAGATTTATCGGCACTTCTTGGCAACCGAAGCTTTGGCAACCAAAGTCTTGACAACCGAAGTGCTAATAGCTCATCTCTCCCTCCTGTGGGTCAGAGGCTAGAAGTTCAAATCCAGGGTACGATTCCCCGCGGTGGACAGAGAGCACAAATGAGCCATTGTCTAGCTTTGCACTAAAACAAACCAACAAGTTAATAGCTAATTTCAACGGTTATATAGAGTTCATGCCAGGTTTAGTAACAATCGGTTCAGCGGCTTACCAGTTACATGCGGACACACACACACAAACATAGCTTTTTGTTAAATTATGATTGAGACTATGTCGAGTATTACGAAGACATAATGCTTCAACGTCATTTTACAAGAACCATCATAATAACTGCAATCGTTGCAAGAATGAAATATTTCTAATGACAAGTTTATTTAATTAGTCGCGATTAATTTTAATGAAAGTAGGCTTTATCTATTCCACAATCAATTATGATTTAAAAGGGTTAAATTCTTTTCCTTCTCTTACTAAATAGACTATCTGTTTGTTTTTTTCTTGCCATTAGATATTATCTGGATAATTATCATTTTAAACAACAAACCATTCTTTTTTTCACAAACAAATGTATCAACTTAAATTGAACAATATACTTGGAAAATTACATTACAATTTGTGGTGATATGAAGAAAACCTAGAAGCAAAATTTAATCTCCAGTAAGTGTCATTTATGAAATATTTTCGTTTTGAATCTTTTGTTCTTTTTTTCTTTTATTTTTGGTTCACCCTTCTGATCAATTGCCCCCCCCCCCAGTGGCGCATCGGTATGTCTGCGGACTCACAACGCTAGAAGCCGGCTTTCGATACCCGTGGCGGGCAGAGCACAGATAGCCCATTGTGTAGCTTTGTGCTTAATTCCAAACAAACAAACAAATCTGATCAGTTGTTTTAAACAATGAAGAAGTTTCTACTGAAGAGTATAAAAATAGTAAAGTCAGAATAGCTTATTACTCCACTTTATGTGTTTGTTCGTCCGTGAACTACTGCTACAGTTTTTCGAGTAAGCAGGACTTAACTTGACATACGGACTTTGGGTGGGTCGGGGAGTGTACCCTCATACCGAAGAGGCAAAAACGGAGCCCGCAAGATCACCCGTGCATGATGATTGTCTAGGAGTAGATTGTCAGGTTCACTGAACCCGATCATGGAATTCATGGGGAGCCATGTTTGAAACTGTTTTGATATTCATACTCACAAGATAGCGGGATCAAACTTGGCATATTTACTCAGGTGTCTCGGGCGTTTGTCCCAACAGACCCTTCTCCCCTTGGGGTAGCTACAGAAGTAACTGGGGATAATGGTGGAACTTAATCGGTTTTTGTCATGATAGTAATATCAATTTAAGAAATTTTCCAATTTTGAGTAATTTCATTTGTACATTCACAAGCAAACATAAAAATAAGAACTTAAATATTCTATCAAAATTCGGGAATCTTTACAAATTGTAATATGTTAACCAATATTTGTTCCAGAATTTCGAGCGCAGCTACACTAATTTTGAATTAATAGACTATAGGGAAGACAACTAATAAACGGCACCTACCGCCAACTCTAGGGGTATTCTTATCTGTCCGAAATATGAGACGGTCCCAACGAGACGCGAACCAGGAAACATCAGAAACACAGTAGCGATCCTCTAATACTAGACTACGCCAAGCCCTTGAAATTATATAAGAGCCAAGTACTTTCCACCTACCAAACATTAAACTTATCAATAAAAATAACGTTATTAACGTTACACACACACACCTAGGAAATAATATATATATATATTTATATATATCATCTAAACTTTGTTAAATGCGTCAGAATTAAACAAAATGCAATTTAGAAGTTGTTGTCATAAATATTCAGTAGATATAAATCATTCTACCACAAGTTGAAACATTTATTGGAATAAAGCGAAATATTTACATACGAAATTCCTAATTTAGTCTGTGCAACGTATAAGATTCAAAAAAAGTCCTCGTCCAATTTTCAGAGCTTATTTGTCAAATACGGTTGCAACTTCATTTTGAGATGACATTCTCAAAGCACACATTTACAGAAGCAAAAAGAATGCAAATTGCGCATGCGTATTTTACGTGATTTACCCTTTGCAGAATGAAGAAAAATACGGTAAGTACACTTTTATCGGCCGAATCCAATGGCGCGTGATTTTTTCAAGCATTAGACATAGAGTTAAGTGCCATGTTTATCCCGAAATATAGATTTCTTTCAAGTTACGTTCACAGCTTAGCTATTTATTTACTGAGTGTGGAAACTCGGAAGTTAGAGACGGGTAAATTTAGACTTAAAGCAAGCAACTGAAGTTAAGTACTAAGCTATCACAGAAGATAAAATGAAGGTAGAACAGAGTGGATATGAAAAGGAAAGACCTGGGCTGTATCGTTGGACACAAATGTGGGACAAAAGTTGACATATTCAGGAACTGACTTAATTCACAATTACCAGGAAATAAAGATTTAGACATGAACCTGTTATAATATTGAACCTGTTTTCCGAACGAACAGCACTGGAGAAATTAAAACGCTGAAAAGGAACTGTACTGTGATATCCGATAGCTATAAAACTGGCTAAAGATTTTCCCAGTTCTCCATCGTGATCTGACCAAACTAAAAATAAAGCTTTGAGATGAATATGTAGTGTTATCTCGCCTATCTTTCTAATGTTATCTCGCCTATCTTTAGCTGTTTTTGAGAAATAAATAAATAAACTCGATTTTTGTCAAAGAAACATTACAAGTACAAATAAAGATATTTATTGATAGGGTTAGTGTTAGAACTTGAACAGAAGGGGAATATTCTTTCTTATAGAGTACACATTTTCTATTGGAAACGTTAATTTTTTAGCTCATGCAATAAGCACCTGATTTAGGGGTGCTAACATTTATAGAACTTGTCCTTTTAAACATTTCAGCTGTATGTTAGTGTATCACAACTTAATCTCGTGATATATCCAAATAGATGGGTTTTTTTTTGTTGTTGTTGTTAAACGCAGCTTCTGGCACGCAAGACAAACAAACAAACATCAAAACACACTTTTCAAAACCGATCATTTCGTGAAGTTCACGTCCAACTAGATTAGTCTGGAGATAAAACACACGAAATCACGAGTGGAAAAATGTAAGAACACCAAAACACACTTTTCAAAACCGATCATTTCGTGAAGTTCACGTCCAACTAGGTCAGTCTGGAGATAAAACACACGAAATCACGAGTGGAAAAATGTAAGAACACCAAAACACACTTTTCAAAACCGATCATTTCGTGAAGTTCACGTCCAACTAGATTAGTCTGGAGATAAAACACACGAAATCACGAGTGGAAAAATGTAAGAACAACAATGAAGACAATAAACTGATTGAATAAGAACAATATGAACTTCATACATAGTATTACAATAGCACGAGATTAATATAGTGGTACTTCATAGTATTAGCTTAGTGATACTTAATAAGATTAACATGGTGCTATTTAACACCATATCCATATAGTGTTACTTTATATAATATTAACATGGTGATATTTAACATTAGATCTATATAGTGTTATTTTATATAAGATTAATATAGTGTTACTTTAACACAAGATTAATATAGTGGTACTTCATAGCATTAACTTAGTGGTACTTAATAAGATTGACATGGTGGTATTTAATATTAGATTCATATAGTGTTACTTCATATAAGATTAATATAATTGTACTTAGCGTAGGATTCAAATAGTGATATTTTACAAAAAAAATGTATAGTGATACTTTGCATAAGATTAACAGAGTGGCACTTTACACACAATTAATACAGTAGTCCTTTACATAAAACTGATACAGTGATCCTTTACATCAAACTAATACGGTAGTCCTTTACATAAAACTAATACAGTAATTATTTACATAAAACTGATACAGTGGTCCTTTACATAAAACTAATACGGTAGTCCTTTACATAAAACTAATACAGTAGTTATTTACATAAAACTGATACAGTGGTCCTTTACATAAAACTAATACAGTAGTTATTTACATAAAACTGATACAGTGGTCCTTTACATAAAACTAATACAGTAGTTCTTTACATAAAACTAATACAGTAGCTCTTTACATAGAACTAATACAGTAGTCCTTTACATAAAACTAATACGGTAGTCCTTTACATAAAACTAATACGGTAGTTATTTACATAAAACTGATACAATGGTCCTTTACATAAAACTAATACGGTAGTCCTATACATAAAACGAGTACAGTAGTCCTTTACATAAAACTAATACAGTGGTCCTTTACATAAAACTGATACAGTGATCCTTTACATAAAACTAATACAGTGGTCCTTTACATAAAACTAATACAGTAGTCTTTTACATAAAACTAATACAGTAGTCCTTTACATAAAACTAATACAGTGGTCCTTTACATAAAACTGATACAGTGGTCTTTTACATAAAACTAATACACTAGTTCTTTACATAAAACTGATACAGTGATCCTTTACATAAAACTAATACAGTGGTCCTTTACATAAAACTAATACAGTAGTCTTTTACATAAAACTAATACAGTAGTTCTTTACATAAAACTAATACAGTGGTTCTTTACATAAAACTGATACAGTGGTAATCTACAGGCCTACTTATACTGTAATGGAGTTACAAACTGTCTTTCTAAATTAATCTAGAAATTTAGATGTGTTGCTATGCCATAAGTTTCTGACTTTTATAATAAAAGGACGTTAGTAAAACATAAGCCCATTTTGACAACCGTTATCTAAACCGTTATTTGACGAAAGTCTCTGTTTGTATGTGTCTGCTTATAATTGTGGCGAACCGCTAGACCGATTGTCACCAAACCTGGCTCTTACCCGTCTACACGCTGAACTTAAAACTGATAGAGGTCCGTAACTTGCTTCATCCTACACGCCTCGATTTCTTTGTTTTTTCCTATGTATCCTGGTCTTATTTCCTGATAAAAGTAATGTAGTACCTACGTATCCTGGTTTTATTTCCTGATAAACGTAATGTAGTACCTACGTATCCTGGTTTTATTTCCTGATAAACATAATGTAGTATGTACGTATCCTGGTCTTATTTCCCGATAAACATAATGTAGTATCTACGTATCCTGATCTTATTTCCTGATAAAAGTAAGAAGATACTTTATGTCATAATCTTTTTCCAGGTTAGAATATAATATCTGCTATGAACTTCTGCTCTGTTTTACTAGTGCCAATTAAAATGTAGTTTATAGTTGTGTACTCTGATACTTGTTTCTATCGGTTTCTGGTATTATTTCCTGATGAAAATAACAAGATAGCTCATTCCCTAATCTTGTATATTAGAATGTGAATAATATTATTTTTCTCAATTTCTCGATTTCTTTTTTTTATTTTTCCATCATTGGTGTTAGAATGTTACTACATTATGTTTATCAGGAAATAAGACCAGGATACGTACATACTACATTATGTTATCAGGAAATAAGACCAGGATACGTACATACTACATTATGTTTATCAGGAAATAAGACCAGGATACGTACATACTACATTATGTTTATCAGGAAATAAGATCAGGATACGTACATAATACACCATGCCTAGCGTCAGTAAAACATAAATGTTCTAGCCTTCAGGGTTGAGAGTCGCCTCCTACTTAGTGTACATCCCAAGATTCACGGTTCGTAGCATGTCGCCGTAAAAACTCGTCGTGGATACTTTAAAAGACGACGGGCAATTCCGAAAATTAGGGACGGTTTTATGTAGCATCACACGACATTCTGAAAATGGATAAATAAATAAAAACAGGAAACAATATCAGAATTTAAACAGCATTGTAATCTGCCTTAGGAAACTAGATTATGTATATACACCATATTATATCTCGTATCAGCAAACAAAGATGATGTAGTCATCGCTTGGATATTGTTTGTTTGTTTGTTTGTTTTGAATTTCGCGCAAAGCTACACGAGGGCTATCTGCGCTAGCCGTCCCTAATTTAGCAGTGTAAGACTAGAGGGAAGGCAGCTAGTCATCACCACCCACCGCCAACTCTTGGGCTACTCTTTTAACTACGAATAGTGGGATTGACCGTCACATTATAACGCCCCCACGGCTGAAAGGGCGAGCACGTTTGGTGGGACTGGGATTCGAACCCGCGACCCGCAGACTGCCAG
>NW_013668366.1:153830-166711 GCF_000517525.1 Limulus polyphemus | reverse complement strand
TGTTCATGTAAGTATATTACTAAAATTATTTTGAATAATTAGAATCTGTAGTTATACATTTTAATTCATAAAGTGAAATAAAACATACTTACACGTGTAGAAATATAATTACTGCCAAAATAACTTAAACAATATGAAATGGCTTCTGATGCGATATTTGTGATGAAATTAATTTGTGTTAGTACTTGTTTCACTGTTCATAATGAGTTTGATGATCAAATGTCAGTAGAAGAGCAATCCATCTTGGCTAGTGATTGACTGAGATGCCAATGACGACTTCGTAAGCATCATTACTTGGAGAAACAACTTGACCAGGAGTAGGTCTGTCAGTTGACTAAATAAGATAGTAGCATTCCTTGCTTTCCAAGCTAACAAATGGTGGTTCATGGTTAAAGATTGTCAGGATGGCATATGATAACCAGTAAAGTTTTGCACAGCTAGGGCAGTTGGTTAGATTCAAAATCAGTAACCTAAGAAGTATTATGACCCATACTTTCTGAGTTGTCTAATGATATTTGATAGTGAGACAATGGTCATGTGTTTTGTGATAATCACAGTCGGGTGTTTATAGGGCTGGATTATTTACGGCAGGTGTATGTGACTTGTTGGTGATACATTTCAACAATAAACAGCACACAATCCACTTGTTTTAAAATAATATTTTCAAAACAAGTGAAATGTATGTACAAAAAATTCAGTACAATTTATGTTATAGTTATATCCATAGCTTTAAATAATTGTCTCTTTTTTCATCAAAGTCCACACAGACGGGTTCAATTTCTTTATAACACCCTTTGACAAGACAAATTATTCTCCTCTACTCTGTTATTACAATACAATCAGTGATAAATTCACTAAGAAAATTAACTGAAGAAGTAGACTTGTGGCAAATTTTTTTAAATTTATGCCACCTTTAAATATTGTTGTATTTAGTTCAAAATTCAGTCTGAGGTCTGTCTCTATATAAGGAAGAAAAAAATGCATCAGAAGCTCTCATTTGTACTTTTTACACTTTTATTGTATATGCGTGGACCACTCTAATGTTTGTAAGCACTTACAACTTTATATACCTATACCACCAAATTCTGACCACCTCGAGAAGATAACTAACATTAAAATACCTACCAAGTTTATTGGATCAGCCCAGACTTTTTATATAGCCATGCCATAAACATTTTCTTGCACTTTTATTACTTTAGACAATTCTCGTTGCAACCACCATACTATAAACAAGCCAATAAATCCTCTCCAACTCTGTTCTTGGTGCCATGATTATAAGGCCTGATTCTTTAGAGTATATGTCTGTGATTTGTTGGTGATAAATTTCACCAATAAATGGACAGCACACAGTCCACTTGTTTTAAAATAATATATTAAAAGCAAGTCAAATGTATCTACAAAAAAATTCTTTAGACTGTAGGTTATCATATTTGTATTCAGAGCTCTAAGTAATTCTCTTTTTCATCAAAGTCCACACAAGTGGTTCAATTTCTTTAGAACACCCTTTGACAAGACAAACTATTCTCCTCTGTCTCTGTTATTACAATACAAGCTGTGAAACTCACTTTAGAAATTGCCTATTACAGCTAAGTTCACACAGTCTGGATGTATCTATATATCAATTACTTTTTTTACTAAATGTCACTAACTTCTTATTGTTGCCTATATAACTTTCTACAAACTCTGAGACATTAAGATGTAACAATACTCAATAAAACAAGACAAGTTATTCTCCTCTATTCTTTTATTACAATACAATCAGTGATAAATTCACTTACATTACTCAGTGGGTTACCATAGTTGTATCCAGAACTTTAAATAATTCTCTTTTGCATCGAAAGTCCATACAGGCTGGTTCAGTTACTTTAAAACCCAATTGACAAGATGAATTCTTCCTTATTGCTGTTATTACAATACAAGCTGTGATTATTACACTTTAAAAATTGCCACTATACACACTTTATGGCTAAACTCACAATCAAAGTCTAGATCTATATCTCACACTAACTTTGTCTTACTTTCACCAGCTTACTTACTTGCATTAAATTGGTTGCCTATATATATATATATATATATATATATTTCCTGACTGAGGCCTAGAACCTTCTCAAACTGAGATGTTATGATGTAACAATACACGCTCAAGGCAATGAGAAAAATTCTGAGTGCTCGAGAAACACAACGTCAGTTCACAACAATTGAACTACTCCACAAACAATTCCTAAATAGTTATGTAAGCAGACCTGTAATAAATTATCACTTCTAAAATTACTAAATTTAAAACTTGCATTTTATAACTATCTAAATCATAACTATTGAATTAAAGTTAAATGAAACAGTTGTGTATATCTAACAAAGAAAGGGGAGATATCAAATTTTGAGATATCATCTAGCCTACCATTGGATGTCACTGGTTGCTGATGTTCTTCAACATGTAACACTGCAGCCATTCTTTCTATGAGCAGAACAGGTATTACCTCTGTAGTGACAAAGGAACAAAAGCAGATAAAATATACTTCTTTACCACATGTTATTAAAAATTGCATATACATAGGATAAATGAAAATATATTAAAAATTCTACATTAAAATAAAAAGCTAAAATATGCAAAACATGCACATAGTTACAATATCCTTGTGAGCTGGATATTAGAAAGTTGTATACTTGCACTGATCCTCCACACAGTTTGTGTACCACAACAGTTGTTCCATGGAGTTTATTCTTGTTGGTTCTGTTTCTATGTTATGCCTCTTGGAGTAATGTCGTAATTATTCCAGCGGGTGATACACAGACTTGTACAGATTAGTATTAGGTGATTGATTGCATTCTATAAATATGTATAATGGGAAGGGTCACTGACATGGGTATTCTAAGGAAAACAAAGTGAACGTAAATGGGTTTTTGTAAGGAACAATGGTCAAATTGTTGAAATGGATTATGACCAACTAGCCCCATACCAAATGTAGGAAATCCAAAGCCTGATGAATGGGAAGTAATTCCAGAAGATTGATGTGTAGAGCTGATTTGGCCAAAAAACAATGACCTGTGAATCCATAAATACCCCCAATCCATCAGAGAAGTGTCTGTAAAAGGATCCAACATGGGACAGGGAGGTGGAAGAGGAATGTCAGCTGTGGTGTTATCCCTGTCAAGCCACTAGGCTATACCGACATATAGTGAGGGAGAAGGTTAACAGAGTCCATGGGATCCCGAGCAAGGTTCCATTGAATGTGCAACAGCAACTGAAGAATTTACATGTGAACATGAACAAAGGTAATGAGGGCTGCCATGGAAACCCAAGTCCCCAAAAGAGATAGAACCTCATAAGCAGTGAGAGAAGGTGAGGATTCAGCTTTGAAAACCAAGAACTTCATTGATCTCAACCACAGAGGAGAAGGCTAGGCCTGACTGAGATAGAAGTAGAAAAATACTCCCAAAGGGATGAGGTATTGGATCAGAGTGAGAAAACGCTTTTCCAGCTTGACTAATCAACCCACACGAACAGCCTCTTGAAGAAATAAATGAGTGTGAGATGTTTGTAATGATGAAGGTAAAAGCAGGAGGTCATCACTATAATGGTGAAACTGTAGACTGTAATTAAAATAAGACGGGCAGACCATCCAACAAAATACGTAAAGTGCAGAAGCCAGACCAAATGGTAGAGTGTGGAATTGAT
The DNA here is from genome assembly GCF_000517525.1 of Limulus polyphemus. Classification (NCBI taxonomy): domain Eukaryota; kingdom Metazoa; phylum Arthropoda; class Merostomata; order Xiphosura; family Limulidae; genus Limulus; species Limulus polyphemus. The sequence continues at coordinate 163,035 of NW_013668366.1, read as the reverse complement.
ATACTCCACCTAAGTGGACAAAATGAAGGCAATGTCTAGAAGCCGGGTAAATAAAGATAAGAAGGTAAACATTCAAGATGATTAAAGGTGGCATCTAAAGACCCAGAATAAACACCCACCTAAGAGTAAAGAAAAATTCTATACAGCAAACAAGAAAAGCTGATGAAATGGTTGAGACTGGAGAAATCAATGACAGAACACCAATTTCTAGGCTACTTGGTAATTACAAGCAAACAGGAATAGAACTCCAGAGAAGTGTGAGTGATGGGTACAATATCATCCTTGTGAAGAAGATCCCAAATTGCTTTGGATAGATAATGGCAGGAAAATGGATCCCAAGGATGAGTAATGGGAATGGAATACAGGGATAAATGAGTGGGGTTCAAAAAGGAGGGAAGAATCCTTCAGATAACACCTGAAGCACCCAAGAATGTATGGAGAAAGCACTCTACAGGTGAACACACCCAGCCAGACATGCCAGAACCAAAAAAGATAGTCACTATGGAAAACAGGAGGGAGTGATTATCTGACAAAAACCACTTATGTGAATGGTGGATAAATTTACAGAGGAGGTGGATATAGGAAAGGTAGCAGAGTGACAGCTCAACTCCTCTGGAGGCCACGTCTCATCTTCACCTGCAGAACACCACTGCCCTACTCTCGACTGAATGGTTCTAGCCCTTTCTTTGTGGAACTCATTCAGAAGATTGCCTGCATGATCAACCACACCAGGGCTTGAAACTGGAAAGTGGTAAGGACTCCCGCTCCACTAGAAAGGTAGCAGAGTGACAGCTCAACTCCTCTGTGAAATCTGATGAGAAAACACCTCTAACAAAGTCCGGGAGGAAGACAACAAAGGGGAGGAAGACAATGGGATTAAAAGCCAAACACAACCATGGAAAGAAGCCATATGGCCAATAGAAAAACGAAGAGCACAGACCTTGCATAGCAGTCGATCCAGATTGGGATGAGGATAAAGATGTGAAATGAAAGACAAAGGGAGTAGATACCTCCCCTAGCCGCTGATGTCTTGGATAGGAAGGAAAGATCTGGATGAAGGAGAAGAGAGGGAGTGGGAAAAATATACAAGAAACATCGTGGGGAAACAAATCCAACCTCTAACGTACAGAGGAGAAGGAATTATGTTTGAAGGGAAAGTGAAACATGGAACACGAGGAAAGTGATGCAAATGAAGGTAAAGCGAGGGATTAAAAGATTACAATGATATCCCAGGTTGGAATGGTAGGCAGTCAGGGAGGACGACTAATTCGGAAGGAACATAATAAGGATAGGTGAGGTAAAAACTCTGCGGTATTGGAAAAAAAAACACACACTAAGATAAGGAACAAAATCAGGGAGACTGAAAACCCACAGTCGAAAAAAACCAGGGGAGAAACTCTGCTACCCAAGACACAGGAGTTCAATCTGCAGAAATCCCAACTGGTAGATGAACTACAGAACACTTTCCACTTATGCCAATAAACCTGTTGATAACTAGTGTTTGGCCCCCTGAGATTGTACTCAAAATATATGTAATCCATGCTAGAAAAAAGGTGGACTATCTTGATAAAGACCAAACAAAGTTTTTAAACATCATTGGAAGCATTTACTATTCAAAAACTCATATAAAACTTTAAAAACCTTTTAAAATTCTAATTAGCTATTGAATCGATTGAAACAAGGGTATACAATAAACTTGGTGTTGCAGACTACATAATTAATCAATTGATACATCGCTGCATCTGCTCAAATTGAACCGACAGCATGTCCAAAAATTATGAATGGGGAATGTAAACAGCCTAGCAACATGTTGCTTTACATTGGTCATAAACAAACTGTTCTGTCCTGACAACAGTTTACTCTACGTCATATCGTTGGATGTGGCTGTAGCAAAATAACGTGTGCAGCAATTGTTGCTGATAAAAGTGGTATGAACAATGGCAGTATCATTGGTATATTAAATAACTGATTTATATATATATGTTCAATAATTAGAAATCACAACTCTAACTTAGAGAGTTATGCAATCAATATTTATATTAAATAGAAATGAAGTACCTCACCAAACTGAATACAGGCCATAACCTTAACGTATTCCATGAATATTTGTGAATAGTTCTACAAACATCTTTAGTGGAGCAAAGACAACACAATCTTGAAAATAGTTTATCACCTGTGCTTTAAGATTTAATATAATTATCATCAATATACTATCTGAAATTGAAACAAGTCCATTGTACATAATGAAAGCAATATTGAATAGCAGACGAAATGTTGGAACATAGTGTTACCAAAATGCACTGGCTTTTCTACATATTAGAAGTTGTTAATCTAACTGATTTTCACCAATAATTATTCTATGAATAGGCCACCTTTGCTACTAACATTCCTTAAATAATATCATAGTGTATCTGCACTTATTACTAATTTCATTAATACCTACTGGTAGCTTTCTTTTAGCTTGTTCCATACACTCTTCTTCAGTGGGCATATTTTTGTATAGAATAATTTTTATCTACAGATGTCTGGGGAAAGACTTGGTAGAATTCAGCTTATGGGGGCAAAACTGAGAGATGCATTTTCTTTAACTTCAAATATTAGAAGTAGGATGATTTTTAAGAGGCCTTTTTTGGAATAAAAAAGGGTCCTATATGCTGTAAAATAAGGTAGTCTGTTTATTTTCAAGCACAATTGACTGTTTGTGCTGTGTTCATTACAGGAATTGAAATCCAAATTTTAGCATTATAAGTCTTCCATCTTACAGAACTGTTGAGGCTGGGGCAAATATTTGGATTAATAAAGCAAAATATCACGTTGAAGAATAATGGGATAATAACATACAACAATATAGTATAAAAATAATAGCAACCAATTACTCCAGAATATTATACTTATATGCTCATTGTGTAATTGAAAAATTGGTTATTCTTTACTTTTGTAATGTGTTCAACATTCCAGTCAATCTTGCAAATAAAAGACAACAAACAGTTTATTTTATCACCTATCTTTTGTCCCCATGGTCTAAGAATTTTAATAGCAGTCTTCATAAAATTTCTTCTTATTGGATCAAGTTTTGAAACATCTTAATTTATGACAGTAATAATTTAATCTATTGGTTTTATTGTTCTCAGCATAGTATGGATTTTTTCAAACAATTAATGTTGTCAGACCAGTTATAGCTACTTAAGATAAATCATATCGACCTGGATAGTCCAACTGGCAAACCTGAAGGCATTTCTGAACAGACAACCAACCACTAGGCACATATTAAAACTTAAAAAGTAATTAACCTACAAATATAGCCATTGACATTGAGGTTTAGTTGCCAAATGTCTATTGTGTATTATTTTGGAAATTAATACATTTAAACTTAAATAAAACCCTGTTTTTTTTTTTTCCCAAAGAGACTGGTTTCTTTAAAAAGTTCTGATATATTTGCTGTGTCGATTTCTGAAATAGAAACAGTTACATTTCAAAACCATTTTTTTGTTTATTTTATGCATATACATTAATATTATTGTAAAACGACTGACTCTTAAATATAAACAATTCATCCAAAACAATAACTTTCTTTGAATGAATTGTACATAAAGTATCAAGATTGCTATAGAAAATTTGTCATAAGCTAGTAAATGTCTTTTGTGACTAAATCCACCATTTTTCCATATCTTACAGCATGTAATATGCATAGTCATATAAGACATATAATCAAAGAATGTTTAGAAAATAAAACATTTGAGAGTATCAAAGCATTTGATGTTTACTCCAAATAACATAAAATATGAAATCTGCATCACAAGAAAAACTTATTTCAATGAAAATATCATACATGAAACACATTAAATAAGATTTGTATAACAAGAGAAAACTTTTCAGTGAAACAGCAAGGTAAAGAGTAAAAAACACTGTGGTTCTGAAGAACCAGGCGAACTGCTCAGCTATACCGACACACTAATCATCTTGGATTGTTATTATCTATTATAAGTTCTCTCTTATATATTTAGCAAATTTTATTCATTAATTATAAGCCTAATAATCACCAAAGAGAGAAAATCATTCACTAAGAAATCTGGAATGATCTTCTATCTAGTTTGAATTTTTTAATCACAAACATGAAGACACCGTTACACAACTGAAATATAATATGACAACTGTGAGTGATATCTAGTTCAAATTAAAAGGGAACATATACTGTTATTGGAGATCATAACAATTATACTATCATTGATTTTTTACATAAAATAAATCAAGCACTACTTTTGAAGTAATGTAAAATTTTGTAGAAGTGTATAATACAAAAACATACTTTATAAATCTTAAATTTTTGAAACCACGTTATTGAAAAGTTTATTTTTTAACACCCACTAATAAAATTCAGAAATTGTTTTTCAAATTTATTCCCACTAAAATGGTAAAAATCCACATACAAGTCTCATTTTGAATGCAGATGTTTCCAGAAGACGTCTTTCAGTTAGTTTACCAAGTATTAATCTTGGCTTGTGCTAAATTGAAGAAAATAAATAAATAAAATACTTGTTATATAGAAGAGAATAAATTTATGGAACATTTGTGACTTTTAACATCATTACATTAGATTTCAAAAGGTATGGATAATAGTTTTTGTGCACCTTTTGTTCCAGATCGGCAGGTATACGAGTCAATCTTATGTTTAAGAATAGAGACCTTATGGTTTACCAACACTATCCAAGATATCAGGTAACTTTTTTTTTACAATATATAAACAATCGTTACAACTGAAAACACTGTTATTTCAGTAATAATAATAATATATTTATCAAGCATAAAATAATTTACATTAGCTAAGCATATGAAATTGTATTAAAATATGTATTAGATGAAACATTAGGATTTAAATGTTAACATTGGTTGTGTAATAAGAAAGAAATGACTGACTATGACAACAAACATCTGATTAGTTTAAACTTTGCTGACAATTGTTAATTTCCATGTACTTTTTCATTTTTGCTGTATATAGGACGTGGAACTATTCAGTTACATTGGTGGATATATTGGAATTTGGCTTGGTATCTCACTGGCAAATGTATTGGATGTGATCATTAACTGCAGCATTAAAATTAAAAACTGGTATTTAGATCTGAAGGAGCAATTATCAAATATCATAGAATCATTTCAACAAGATTTGGCTACTACTGATGTGATAGAAGATTGATACAGTTTGGAAAAAAGGTGTATTGGATATTAAATCAGTTACCATATTAATCTCTCATAGAATGTTAGCTTTTAAAATGCACACTAAACTGTAGATTTATTTTGGGTAAATAATATTTAAAATTTAATATTTAAAAGCATATACCAATTTAGTGTTCATTTGATGACAAAGTTATGTTATGATGACTGAGATATCATATTTTGTACTTTCACTTGCACCTATTTTTTGTGCCCTTGTAGTATTAAATGCAAATCTTGTCCTATGTAGTCTTGCATATTAAAAACTTTGTGCATGAAATGTAGAATTTGTTTTTATTAAAGATAAACAAACCTAGCTATACTATCCTTGGGTAAATATTTTCATGATTGGTATCTGTGTATTTAATAAAACTGTTTTCTTCCTTTCTTTTATTATTTTGTAAAATACAAAGATAAATTTTTTTTCAGTTTTTCCACTTTTTTTACTGTATATTTCTGTACTTGATTCTGTTCTTATTGTATAATATTGTTATTGTCAACTGGATAAAAAAATTACTAAAATGCATAAACTTTTGACATTTTATTACTTATTGCAAAATAATATTTATTGTACTCTATATGTTGTAGATTTTTACACCTGTAGAGCACATTGCTGTAATGATTCTTACTCAAGTAGGAATTCCATAGGCCACTTTTTATATTTATATGTAGGGAAATAATTTCTAGTTGCATTGAACATACTTTCATAAATCTCTACATTTTTTTATGTTTTTGAAGGAGGGCAATGGAGGTCTTGAGTTTTTTGTTGTTGTTTTTTCTGATCAGCTTCTGTGTAATATATTTATGCATATACATGCTGGTATCTAGCCTGATATTAAATTATGACACAGAACAATTTACATGTGCTACTATAATTTGCTCTTTGTGTATCTAAAATTAAATTATAATGTTACCCTGTTAGTAGTAGAACTGAATTTACCTAACATAATTAATAGTAGGCACACATCAGAAGTAATATGATTATTTGGATTGAAGAGTGAGTGTGATTCATGTTGTCCAGTTGAACAAATTAAATTTTGAATTGAAAGCAGATCCTTCACTCTTTCACCACATACACGCAATCTTTGTGTATCTAGATCATGAACTGACCTACTTGAACAATGTTTGGAACTTGTTTGGTTAAATCCAGTTTTATTCAAACTTGACCTGTACAAACTGTCATCCTGTAACACATCACATCATATACCTCACCATAGTAGCTTAAGAATAAAACCAAACATTCATTTCTTACCTTATGAGGTAAGAATCTTGCAGGTATCCATGGTACTTCTTGTTGGTAAAAGAAGTGGAATGGAAGGTCTAACAGTTTGTTACCACTAGAGGGCTGAAGATGCATAATTCCCTACTTGTTCAGGAATAGCTCACAGAAACTCTGAGAAAGACAGAATTTGTCGAGTTAATATCTGTGTTTCATTGCAACAGAAAACAAAGTAAATTCAGAAAAAATATAATAGACAATCTGGCTATTTTTTCTCAAGAAAAGGTGCAAGAAAACAATATAAAGCTACAAAATTCTAATAGACAAAAGCACCATTGGCCACAGATTTCCAAAACTTGTAAAACTTCTGTTTACTAGTACTAAATATCCTCTTTTTTTTATTTTAAATGATGGATTCAATATGTATGCTGCAACTACTATGATTGAAAAAATTCAGTACCTCTCCCCCCATTTGTTATTCAAAATTCAGAATAATCTTTTTGTTTTACAGTAAAATAATAATATGGTACTTCTGGAGACATTTCTTAGTCCGTTTTTTGTAATAACTTGAGGAAATACAAAAGTACGTATTCAAACAGTCTTGACAAAATGGGTTTCATCAGGAAAAAGAACACTTCAAGTAATATAATGAGTAAGTGTATATCTGTTATTGTCTTTATGTGGTCTTTAAAAGAAATGCAAATCAGGTATTGGAGGTAGATCATCCTATTTGGATTATCTGATCTGCTTTAGGCTTTGGATTTTGTTTTTCTCAAGTCAACTAACTTCAAGTTAAAATTACCACTTTTACTTCTTGTGGTGAATTCTTTTGTCAGTTACAGTCAATATATCTTAATATTTTATTAATTAACTTTAGATTTTTTTAAAACAAATAGACTTGGAACTTTTAAATGTCCAGTTCCATTCTTGAAAGACATTCTGTGTGCATTTTTTCCATAAATGTGCACATTTTATAAGTTACTGTCAGTTTAAATTGCAAAATGAATTTTTCAGTGTCACATGCAAGTTTATTAACCCATTGACTGGGGCTGCTCTAAACATGCTCAGAATTTTTTTTTGGCAAGCCATACACCTTACATGGCACACTTGCATTCAACTGCCAGAGGCAGATCGTACCCTATACAGTGAATCAGCAGTCAGTGGGTTAAACCGAATATAATGATATATACAGTATTTTGTTGTATCTCTTACTGTATAAATATGGTTCACTGTGTTAAGTTTTCTTTTTGTGTGTGGTATAGAAAGTGTAATAACTTCTTAAAAGTAGTTGTGTTTTAAAGATGTGTTCAGGCTACAGTATATGGTGTGTAATTTTATTTATATATATATATATATATATGGTGTGTGATCTTGTGTTTTAGTCACAGGATATATTTATTGAAAATGCACTGCATATATTAAAATGTTTGAAAGCATTATATTGCAGTGTTTTTACTCAATATTAATGCAATTGTTTAAATGCATCAGCTTAACTTCACCATAAAGACGAATTCATTATTGGGCACTAAATATGGAAAACATCATAAAGACTCGTACAGTCCTCTTCTTGAGCCATTTGTAATTGACAAATAAAATCATATAATGGGATCCAGATGTGAGTAAACTAGTAACTACATATAATCTGAACTTAAATTATGCCAGAAACTTTAATGTTCCTGTTTTAAAATACCTTTTTTGTGTGTTCTGGGGGAAAAAACGAGACTGATTTCGGTTTAATATGTTAATAATCCTTATTCTTTACTTGCCAAATACTCAGTTTTTGTACTAAATACTTATGTGTATCTGAATGCAACACTAAAAATAACTAATAAGTATTAAATCATCCTACTTCTTAGCAAATTTGCATTCTAGTATCCAATTCAGTTTGATAGGGGACTTTGAGAACATTTTTTGCTTCATATTAACAATCATTTTAACAGTTACAATGTTTGTGATACTTTATTGGTAAATAAACAACATTTGATTACTAATCACCTTTTACCAGTTATCAGGTTTCTTTAAAGACAGGTTGATTTAGTAAAAAATCAGGTTTTATCTACAAATGTTATGTTGCTTGAATATTCAAATTAACTAGTCACATCTTACACAACAAGGTCAGTTACAACATATTATAAACAGAAGAACCTGTATTTACCATTGGTCAATTCACAATTTCTAACATTCTTTGAAGAGGTTACTGCTTATTCAGATGAGGGTAAGGTTGTGGATTTGAATTTTCAGAGAGCGGTTGACAAGGTGCCACATGAAAGATTTGTTAAAGAATGATCTCTATTGTTGTAGGGGAAAGGTTGGTTTGTTGGATAGAAAATGGCTAAATGGAAGAAACCCAAATGTTGTTATAAATGGAGTTAGTAAAACTGGATTAATGTTACATGTGGAATACCTTATGACTCAGTGTTAGGACTTTTGCACTCTTTGATTTACATCAGTGGCATAGATGAAGGAATGGTCAGTATGTTACTGAAATTTGCTGATGATATCAAGGATTTTGGGTGTTGCTAGCTGTGAGGAGGATGCTGCTGCTTTACAAGAGGATTTAGTGAGTTGGGCAAATAAATGGTAGATGGCTTTGAATTATAATTAATACAATGTAATGCATGTGAGTTATCACAGTTTGAATTACATTAAGGTCTATTTTTTCCTCTGTATTCTGTTCCAAAACTTTTCTCTGGATACTTTCTTTTAGTGTGTCACTCTAAACCTGTTGGATAAGATGGGTAACAATGCTTGATAATTGTTATGCCTTTCAACTGGAAA
>NW_013668366.1:152100-153245 GCF_000517525.1 Limulus polyphemus | reverse complement strand
ATCGGAATTATTATGCTTTTCTTTAATTTTATAATTTTATGAACCAGCCTGGTTGTTTCTTGCAACCACCCTTTTTTCTCTATAGATTCAGAAACATGCATATATTCATTATTTTTAAACGTTTTTCATATTGAATCAATGTCTCCAATTAATTTAGTTAGCCATTTCACGTTTTATGTGTTTGTTTAGAACAGGGCCTTATTGGGCTATATGCTGTGTCCACTGGGTGGAATATAATCCCACACTTTAGTGTTGTAAGTCTATAAACTTACTGCTGTTCCACTGGGGGACTTATTTTTAAGAATGCCCCCCCAGTGACACTGCGATATGTCTGTGGACTTACAACGCTAGAATCCGGGTTTCTATACCCGTGGTGGCCAGAGCACAGATAGCCCATTGTGTAGCTTAATTACAAACAAACAAACACAATTTTTTAAAGAACAACAGTTATTAATATACCTTACTTTTGACATTGGTTATGAAGGGAATTCCAAGGAATATAAGACCAGTGCGAGTGTTTTAATGAAATACGGAGGTTTGGAAGCCCGTGTTTGTCTTTGACAATAGTATTTAGGAATGACAGTTTGTCATCGATTTCTTTTTACATTGTGAATTTTATGTTTGGACGTATACCTTTTAGATTAGAAAAAAAAAACAGTCATAAATAATGTCAAGATTATGGAAATCTAAAACAATGTTGTCAACATATCCAAATCAAAAAAAAAATTGTAAAGTGAGGTTAAGACAGCAATATCTTCAATTGTTCTCATGAATATATTGGAAAGTACTGGGGCTACAAGATTTCCCATACTTAGGCCTTCATCTTGGATATAATTTACACCTTCAAACTGGAAATTGAAAGATTTATTTGCAAAAACAAACAGGTCTTTTATAGTGCTGATTTTAAGATCAATTTAAGCCAACACGATGATTAGAATTATTTTGATACCATTCCAGAGCTATATTTATTGCGTCAAGGACGGGGACTTGAGAAAGCATATTTTCCATGTGACTCAGTTCTCGGAGTTTTTTTTATAAACACTTCAGATTGTTTTTATGAAGGTGTTATGCCTCTGGTCATTTGTTAATTTCCCGTAAAAATTCTTCCCGTGGAACTTCAGCGATACAAGTCCTTTCTTAAATAA
>NW_013668366.1:142257-151118 GCF_000517525.1 Limulus polyphemus | reverse complement strand
CCTGATTAAACGTGAGATAACATTGTAGCAACCTGGAGAAGGAGGAGGAAGGAGTTATGGACGTGGTCGAGGGTTGACGTGATAAGAAGTTTTACTTGATGAACTTGAGACTGACGGGAGGGGATGACATCGGAAAGGTCAGGGTGGTTGAGGGGTGGCGGAAAAAGAGAACCGAGCATGGGGCTTTTCGGATGCATCAGTGGGCAGCGGCAGAGAGTCGGCGGACGCGTCTATCCATAGGGAGGTTGACGAGTTGGAAATGAGGTAGTCGCAGGGTGGACCGAGAGACCAAGGTAGATTTGGAGATATGGATTGTTGGTTCGGGTAGAGACTCAGTTTGAAGTCCTTTGTTTTTGGTGACAGTTCGGGTCTGGGATTTATGCTCACGCGTGGTTGAATTGTCATAAGAGGTTCCTACGTCGTGGGAGTGAGTCTGCTGGGTTTATCATGACAGATTCCCGTGTAATGGGTTTGAGTCTGCTGGGTTTATCATGAGAAGTTCCTACGTCGTGGGTTTGAGTCTGCTGGGTTTATCATCAGAGGTTCCTACGCCGTGGGTTTGAGTCTGATGTATTTATCATGAGAGGTTTCCACGTCGTGGGTTTTAGTCTGCTGAGTTTGAATTGACTTATCTTTGGGGTTACTTCTATTTGAAATTCACTGTCTGGGTTTGTTGGTCATTTGGTGCTAATTTTCCGTGCAAGAGATCTTGGTTTCCTGGTCTGCGGAGGCTGTTGAGTAGGACTGGCGTAAAAGATGTGTGAGAGATTTATTGGCGTGGGTTGGGGGCAGTCGTGATTTACGGTGGAGTCTTTCAGCTTTGAAATGGAAGAAGAAGAAAAAAGCATCCGTAGAAGAGAATATGGTATGGAAATGTATTCCTGAGGAGTCTTTAAATTCATAGACCCCCAATACGATGGTATTCCTCTCACCCAACTTCCTCAATGTGCTGTAATTGGCGTATGTTGGGCTCTCTCTTTTTGTTTGCTGTGGAACTTCTCTCCTGACAAAATCCTATGTAGGCTCTTGTCATATATATTAGGAAATGTCTTTTTTTTTTTTGCTCTTTAAAAGTATTTGTTTTAGAGACACAGTATTACATAATACATACATGCCAGCATTACAACATTCAAAATAAATGTGGCCTTTTCTTCTATACAAATAATTAAAGTGATTTGAATAAAAGTGTTTTTTTTTTTGTTTTTTTTTTTAAATCAAGAGATAATGGAATTTTTAGACTTTTTCGAATATTTGGGTGGTCGTTCGACTCCACCTGGATACCACTTAGATTAAAGCTGATAGTTATATAATTGAATATATTTTAAATATTCATCATATCACTATATGTTGTGTTCCAAGCACCGACGCATTTCAATTTAAGTACTACAGTATATTTTATGAAAGTCGAGGTATAATTAAAAATTAATTACATTTATATTTGAATATATTGTTTGCTATCTTGTAATCGCCATTGTAATTATAATTAGGCATAGTGAGTTAAATTACATAATTATTTTAAAATACGTCTTGTAATATGTTACACTGCGATTATATATACAAATCGTTTTCGTATCTTAAATTCTGTAATTGATCTTTTGTCCTATAATACGATTGCATAAAATTAGCATTTAAATGTATGAGTAAAACTAATGTAAATATACAATAGATGTTACAGAAATGTTAGCAAATGGTGGTTAACTACAAAGGTTAATAACGAAGACAACGCATCATCAGAACATTGATCTGCGACACGTTTTGCAGTTCATAACGTTTCCGGTGCTTTTATACTTTTCTGTTTCTGTTGAACTACGGCGGGACAGCGGTAAATCTCTGGACTGGCAACAGCGGATAGCCCAATGTGGCTTAGCTCTAAAACAAATATAAAACCGTAAACTGTTTCTGTCTTCCGGTATATGATACAGAAAGTCTTAGTGTCATTAATTTGTAAACTAAATCTACGATAGTAATAGATTAATGATGTCTGTTAATATTCAAAATAACAAAATTTCAGCTTACGCAAACTTAATGTAAGAAAGTTTGTTTGTTTGTTGTTAAGCCCAAAACTATACAATGGGCTATCTGTGCTGTTCCCACCAGCTGTATCGAAACTAAGCTTTTAGCGTTATAAGCCTTTAGACTTACCACTGAGTGACTGGAGGGGAGCTAACTTAAGAAGAAGTGGGGTGATAAATTCAAGCAGTATTAACGATAAGCATGTCAACTATCTTTCCAGTGTTAAAACTTTAAAGATTAACATTATATATGTGTTTCTAACTGTTCCTAATGATTCGAGCGTGTTGTAAATGTGCTGGGTCCACCATTCGAGTCTTGTTACCACAAAAGTCACACTTCTCAATTTTAGGCCGTTAATGCATTATAAGAACGCCGTCAAATTCCTCTGTTCTACCAGAGAAAAGTATAGCTCAAGAGTTAGCGGTGGGTGCTGTTGACTAGTTCTCTAGTCCCTCAGTTTAAAATTAGACCATCTATAGAAGATAACCATTGCGTTGCTTTGAGCAAATATTCGAAATAAACGAACAATTTATAATTATTACACAAAAGTAAAATATTAAAAAACGAAATTACGTAACAAGCAACAAACATATTCTGAAAATTTGACGTCACCGAGTTGAAGAAAACAAACTATATATAATGTTGAAAAAAAAATCAGTCTTTATTTAATACAAGTCAGTTCTAGACCAGAAGCAATGACTTTGAAATTATCTTTCTAATTAAGAAGAACTTCCCCGTTCTGGTTCAGACTGAGAGAGTATGACATTATATGCAAGAAAACAAAAACATTAACATAACTCCTCTTGCAGTACAGGCTCTACTACCTACGTCAATAGATGTTCCAAATGAAAGTAGGAAGTGTTTTACCTCAAGGTATTTCTAAACCTGCCCATAGTGATGTTACCAGAGGAAATAACTAAGGATCGGAAAATAGCTACAGTATCTAGATTTTTCTGAACTGTAGGATTACAAGCAGCTACAGTATTCATGTTCTTCAGGACTACAGAAGCACAGAAATATATTGACACTGCATCTAACAATTTGGAAATTCTAAATCCCAGATCTGAACACATCGTTATCATCTGAGTGTTCGAATATCTTGGGTCGGAAAAAAAAACACTCTTACATATCCTTCCCAAAAGCAATTGCAATTAATTCTCGTTGGCATCACAGTACCTACAAACGCAGAACAATGTCAAAATGTAGTTCTAATACATCCATTCCACCGTGACTTTATATTGGCTTTGGTTATCATGTGACTTGCTAACTATAACGTTCTCAACTCTTTGTAATAGGGCATTGGGCTTTACTTTTTATGCAAATTAAATGTCACTGTGTTGGTTTTTTCATGACAATTGGATATGTAAATATAATCTGGTTGCTGTGCCAGATCTTTTTTATTATGATTTCATCGAGTGTCAGAAATATCTTCCTATTTCTGGTATCAGTACAGGGAAATATTTTGTTGTTAGAAAGAAATGACAGAAACTTTTAAAGCCAAACATAATTTATTAATTTAAAGTGCATGCGTAAATTTTTAATAGCTCCAGGTACTTGGTTGCGTTTAACACGACTTAATCGATTCTTAAAATAACTTAAGAAACGAATTCCTAATTACCTCTATATAAAAGCCTTGGACTATCGACTCGTCTCTATTATACCAACCATGGTTTCGTACAAAACATTCTCGATAATATCCGCTCATACTTTTCGGTTAGCAATTCTGGTAGGTTGTTTTGCTGGGTTTATTTTTCAGGCTCTCGAGTTTGTTAAATTCTATTATGAATATCAAACTTCAGTGGAAATCAAGATCGAATCTGCTGATAATATATCTTTACCATCTGTTACATTCTGCTATAAGCAAAAGTAAGTATTGAGATAAGATATATATTAAAGCATCAGCGATAGTGATTGCTATAATTATAACTTTCTGGTTGAAAAAGTCAGTATATCTTGGTTTAACTGAGATGATTAAAAACACACAAGCCAAAACATTAAAACATAACTACGCGACATTTTGGCTCCCTCTCTGTTTAATAATTGTTTCTCAGCTGTTTATAACTTTCATAACTGTAATTAACAATATAAATGTAAGATGTTTGCAAAACAAATCTAAATGTTACTAATCTAAGGGGAAAACATAGTCAACAGTCCCTTGTATGTCAGATTAGAAAGTTACATATTCTGCCAGGAAACATGCACTTGTATATTTTCAGATATATAAGTTTGTCTCAGCGGTTATATTGCATTTATTGTGTCAATATACCATGGTTTCCGTAAACAAATCTAAATGTTACTAATCTGAAGGACAATCACAGATTAAAGAGCTATAAACTCGCCAGGAAACATGCATTTGTATAATATATACATTCCAAATAATCCCAGTTACCAATGTGACTGTTTTTCAAGTACATTTAATAAATCTAACGGTTTTATATTTTTTACATTTATCTCTGAAGCAGATTTTTAGAGTTACTATCATTGAGGAACAAACTTCTACAACTCAAGCTTTAAAACGAGGATAGACGTGATTCTCCATCATATAGTTTTTGCTCCTCATTTATTTTAACTATCCATTGCAAGACATAAAATACAACTTACAGACTTTTCTTTAGTAATCATAGTTTCATTCTGATGAGTTTCAGTTCTATTATTTATTTTCGTATATAAATATCCCCTAGTGGCTCAGCGTTAAAACTCAAAACTTTTAACGCTAAAAGCCGGTTTTCGACAGCATAGATACCCCATTGCGTAATTTGTGTTTAAGAATAAACAAACGAGCAAAGCTATATATAAAAATATGTATAACATTTACGATAAAAGCAAAATAAAGTACCACACTCCAGTCACAAAACTGTTACACGTTTTAACGGTCATTGTGAATGGTTTTTATTTACTCAATGTAAAAATGTGCTAGTTGGTTAATATTGAAACTAAACGTTAGTTTTACCTTGGAAATCCTTAAAAGATGCGATTCATCTAGACTGTAGTTCTTATACACTGGTTAGCAACACCAGTACTATTCATTGACATTATAAAACCAAGATCGCTAAGTTTTTGAAACTCTTAGTTGGCATATGTGTTAAAAGTTATTGTTAGATTTTGGTTTATTAAATTACTTTATTTGAAGTAACGTATGATGGAAGTTTTAACATCCGTGGAGTTTCTCTGCACGATATTATATTTACCACACTGTTGAACAAATTCAAAGTTCTTTTTCCATATCATTATTTTTTAGAATAAAATACAAGTTGACGAGTTGGCGTACTAGTACCAAACAAGTTATAGTACATAAAAAATTATTTGTTCATTAGAAACTTGATAAAGAAATTATATTCAAAAAATGTGTAAATATTTCCTTTGCTGACAAGCGAGGAAGTATAATCGCTCTCCATTTGGTTATAACGTGTGGTTTTAAACATTTCTTAACAAAATATTTGCTATAAAAAAAATGACAGAGACGTTTCTGATTTGAAGACTTATTTATATAAATAATTTCAAATTTTACCATAGACCACCAGGTTGAAATCTGTCATCTAAGTTATGTATTATATTTTTTCAGGATTTCTCTTCTTATATACCCCTTTCTTGTTTCTTTCATTTATTTGCAGATTCAATTTTTCGCACTGGTGTGTAATTAGGCCCGATGATTGTTGTAAAGATGTAAGTTGCTTCACAATTAAAATCATATTTAGATAATCAGAAAAGTTTATAAGAAACAAAAAGTTCACATTGTTATTACTCTATAATTGTACGTTTTATTAAAAATTACAGTAAATTCAGTTACTTATTAATATACGTTTCTTCTGTGTCAGTACGTCTGAAAATCAATAGATGCCTCTTAGTCCTATGTATTACAGTTACCGCGTCTTCTTTGTATCAGTATATGCTTCTTCTGTGTTGGTACATTAGTACACGTCTCTTTTGTATTAGTATATCAATACATATTTTCTGTATTAGCATATGTATTAGTCTGTATTATTAACATATTATATGCCTGTTCTGTACCTGTACATATGTACTCTGTATTATTAATATATGCCTGTTCTGTACCAGAACATATCTACTCTCTATTAGTCTGTATTATTAATACATGTCTGTTCTGTATCAATACATATATATACTCTGTATTAGTCTGTATTATTAATATATGCCTGTTCTGTATTAGTACATATATACTCTCTATTAGTCTGTATTATTAATACATGTCTGTTCTGTTACAGTACATATCTACAATCTGTTAGTCTGTATTATTAATACATGTCTGTACTGTATCAGTACATATCTACTATCTATTAGTCTGTATTATTAATACATGTCTGTACTGTATCAGTACATATGTACTATCTATTAGTCTGTATTATTAATACATGCCTGTTCTATGTTAGTACATATCTACTCTCTATTAGTCTGTATTATTAGTACATGCCTGTTTTATGTCAGTACATATATTTCATATATTTTTGTTGAAGTTGTAAATATGAGATCACACGGATGTTAACGTGTACACATATTTCTGATTTATTGTATTATCTTTTAGTAATGACGTGTGATTAGGGTTAAATTTATTATACCGTATATAGTCGTCCCATGATTTTTGGCCAAAAAAATCTCAAGTTTTTATGTATCTCGTGTAAAAATCGACCTAGTTTTTCCGGCAACCTAAAAGAGCAACTTCTCACCCCAGGCCAGGTCACACTTACTGTTTTCTTGATGGGTGTTTAGGTCTTATAGACCTTGGAGGGTCAGGTGCAAATGACTTCTTCTTTTCCCCTGTTAGATGGTAGCTGTTTCAGGTGAATTCAAATTACCCTGACCCCTTTCAGTTTCAGGACAATGTCCATGATGTACTTACATTTATATTCGTGTGAATAAATACATTCGTTATTCGTTGTTGCAAAGTCCTGCACATGGCGAACAGTTCCACGTGTATTTTTCACATTCATTAATTTTACACTAATCGAGATCATTTACATAAATACCACTTCAATGATGTCATATCAGCTTAAAGTTAATGTGGGTTTCTTAGTCTAGCGTGAGATGGCCTTATTAAATGCTTATTCTTAACATATATATTAATTAGTGCGAAGTACTTAGGGCTATCCCCATCAATGTATGCAGTAGCGATCTAATTCACATAGAAGGTCATTTTGTGCCAATTTTTCGAGAAATAATTTAGCGAATAATGTAGGAGTCTATCGGAGATAGTTTATATATTTGCATAATTATGCATAAATTTTGATGAAGTGTATCTGGGTGGTTTGTATGCAGTAGTGAGTAGTGCATTTTGTATTGTTTGTAGTTTACTGATGTGTTTTGGTGCTATGTTTATCCATGCCGGGCATGTATATTCAATTACTGGACGTATGTATGTTTGTATATTTTAATTACATTGTCAGCTGAAGTTCTGTTGTTAGACTCTTGTCATAATTCGTACGTTGCCAAACTTTGGTTAGAATATTATTTGTGTGTGTAATCCACGTTAATCTAGAATCGTAGGTTAATTCTAGGAATTTGGCTGATGTTGTGGTCTGGAGAAGGGTTTCATTCATATATAGTGTTACGACTGCCGAACTCACGTGATGCTGCTGGCACTTTGGCGCTAGTTGCATGCATGATGAGTTTCTCGAATTATCGGGGAAGTCCGAGATTGTTCGAGATGCCCTCTTCCATAGTATATAAGCCTGGCAGTGCAAGCTAGCGGGGATAAATGAATGAAGAGAGAGCAGTAGTTACTTTGAGTTCCGTGTAATTTATGATTCTGCTAGTTTCGAGCTTGCGAGCCTTAAAATGTGTGTTTTGCACTCGTCGAGAGCGAAATTATCGAGATCGCGAATCGCTGTGATTTATAGCGTATAATATAAAAGTTGTTAAGTTTAAAGTGACGAGAAACGTACTGATTGTGGAACTACTGGGTACTAAAAGTTTGTGTCGAGGAAGAATAAACTGGTTTAATCAAGAAAGGGCTTGTATCGCTGAAGATCCTCGGAAAGAATTTCTACCCGAAACAAACAAACAAGCAGATACATAACAAATTGGTGTCAAAGAGCAGAGCAAAAAAAAAAGAAAAAAGAAGATGGAAACGAGAAGTGGCAAATCAAACTACGGACTTAGCAGATTTGATGGCAGCAATACAAGAACAGCAAAAGAAACAAGAAGAACGAAAAAATAAACAAGAAAAGAGACTACAGCAGTGGTTCAAGGAGAAAGAAAATAAACAAAAAAGAGACTACAGCAGTAACTGGAGCAGAAAGAAAATAAACAAGAAGAGAGATTACAGCAGTGGTTGGAGGAGAAAGAAAATAAACAGGAAGAACGAGAAAAGAAACAAGAAGAGATATTACAGCAGTTGTTGGAGGAAAAAGAAAAGAAACAAGAAGAGAGACTACAGCAGTAGTTGGAGGAGAAAGATAAGAAACAAGAAGAGAGCTTACAGCAGTGGTTGGAGGAGAAAGAAAATAAACAAGAAGAAAGTATCCAATAGTTGAGAGAAAGCCAGCATACACAAATGGAAAAGAGGAGTAAATTTCAAACATTAAAGGACGATTTACTGTCTTCTACACAAGGAGGATATATTAGCCATGGGCCTAATCAGCCCCAGACAACAGAAAACCTCTCCCAGACCCAGCAGCTAAACCCTAATGCAGACATCTTTCAGTCCTGCCAAAAGTCACATTCCAGACATAAGTTCAAGCAATAGGGGTGATCTAGTACGAAGAAAGCCACAGGAATTCGATGGGAAGGCACCATGGGAAGCATATAAAGCACAATTTGAGCTCCAGGTAGAAATGGATGGATGGACAGAGGAGCAGAAAGCAGTGTACTTGGCAACGAGCCTGAAGGGACAA
>NW_013668366.1:137621-141375 GCF_000517525.1 Limulus polyphemus | reverse complement strand
GTTGGAACTATGGAGAGCAAGGACATATGAGGAGTCAGTGTAAGAAGAATACTACCAATAAGTCAGCCTCGGCGAAACCAGTAGTGTTTGCCAGGCACCCTCTTTTTTAATATATAAGCCTGGCAAATAAAGTCAGAGATAGATAGATCGGAGATATAGATAATTGAGTCAAGCGAACAGTAGGCACCATAAATAAAGTGTGTGAATCACTGTGAATTATAGCATGTGTTTATAAAAGTAGTTAAGTTAAAGTGACTGTGGAAATTCTGTGTATTATTAAAAGTTGTATCAAGAAAGAAAAAACTAGTTTCAATCGAGACAGGACTTGTATTGCTGAAGTTCTTCGGAAAGAATTTCTACCGGAAATTAACAAACAAGCAGATACATAACACTGGATTACCTAGTGTCATTTCCAGCTTTATCCCAATAAGTTCCTTCAATTTCTTGCAATATTTTATACCTCTCCTCTACATTCTAGATCTTATGATGATTCCTGGAAGTCATCTGTAATTTTACAAATCCTAAAACCTAATAAGTAAATTTTTCTGACACATTTTAAATCACTTTCACAGACTTATTGCTGATCATCAAATCTTGCCATCTAACCAGGTTAGTTTTCGACCACAGATATTGACATTGGATCAATTTATAGGACTCTTTCTTCAACCATTTTAACAATAAGAAACCTTCTTTTGTCCTGCTTTTTGATTTTGAGTTATATTTTTCTACTCTTTCTGGTAATGTGACTTGATCTACAAACCTAGAAACTTCATACAATCAAAGTTATCAACTCATTTCTCTGTGAGATGATGTGCAGCTATTTCTCTTGAAAAGACTCTGTTGATCCTTCTATCTCTCTCATGAAGTTCCTCAAGGCTCATTCTATCCTCTTTACTATATATTCTTTATGTTGCTAATCTGCCTGAGCATTAGAGTTGGCCTTCTCAGCATGCATAGCGTATATGTATAAAGAGAAACAAGTTATGTAATTAGCATAGGTCATGCATAAAATAAATTAGCATAATTCTCAATGTTTCAGAATTTCACACATACCTCGGCAATGCTAAATCAAAAAAGTACAAGGTGTCTTAAAAGTCTGGAACCACAGACACTTCAACAATTTTTACAGAATGTGTTCTACATGCTGCCCTTGTAATTAAAAACAAGCTTGAAGATGATATTTCCATCTTCTCTGAACACTGCAAAGCATATTTGTGTCATTATCAGTGGTCCACAGTGTCAGTCTCCTTAAATTTAGCCAGCAACTTCCCAACAGTACTGTGAGTAATGCTTTTCTCTCTCTATCTGGATGGCATGCATTAAATTTGCAGGAACTTTCTCTGCCACACAGAAGGATTAAAATGACCATTTCATGCTTTGACAGTGCTGTAATCAGCCACTTCTTTGAAATTAAGAAAAGCTGAAAATCAGTTATGGTTCGAGACTTTTTTTGACACCCTGTATTTGACTTGCATATAGGGAGTTATATATACGAAATAGTGCAAACAGTAATTTAAATGCTGTCGAGAAAACACGATAACAGATAAATAAAATTTACTGTGAAAGTATTCTTTTAACCCATTCTCCTTTTGGAGAACCCTTAAAGATATTTTTGTTGCTAACTGTATTGTGTTTGTAGTCATCCTGTTAAATTTAAGGCAATGATATAAAACCCAACAAAATAATTCATACTGCTTTTATTGTTGGTAGAAAATGCTCAATGAAAAATATTAAATTACTAGCCATGACCCACAAAGAATTTCTTATTAGGTTTTGTGCCCTTCACATGAAATTCTCCTTATTCTATCATTTTCATGCGTGTTAGATATACACGATGGTTTGATTTATATTTAATACAAGAGTTATGATTTTGATAGTGATAATACACGAGTGTTAAATATAATATTTTTGGAAGCTATAATTTATCGCAGGTTTGTTTAGGTAACTGTGTACAAATCATACTTTCTATAGTTCACTAGTTGTTGAATGTTATATTGTTGCATTATGTTACTAGAATTTTCTAAGTTTTTCTCGTTGTTTCATTGAGTATTGTTACCTCTTAATGTCTCATAGTTTGTAGAAAGTTATATAGGCATCTATAAGAAGTTAGTGAGATTTAGTAAAAAAAAAGTGATTGAGATATAGATACATTTGGACTGTGTGAATTTAGCTGTAATAGGTAATTTCTAAAGTGAGTTTCACAGCTTGCATTGTAATAACAGAGACAGAGGAAAATAATTTGTCTTGTCAAAGGGTGCTCTAAAGTAACTGAACCTGCCTGTGTGGACTTTGACGAAAAAGAGACAATTATTTAAAACTCTGGATACATCTGTAATAACCAATTGTGTAATGAAGTTTTGTACATACATTTGGCTTGTTTTGAATATATTATTTTAAAACAAGTGGATTGTGTGCTGTCTGTTTATTGTTGAAATTTATCGCCAACCAATCACAGACACCTACCGTAAAGAATCTGCCCTATACATACGAAACCTGACAATACATGCAATTTAAGCTATACTGTTTTGAAGGCATTATGTGTTAGATCCATAAATCCTGGTCTGTTTGAGAAAAAATTATGCTTCAGACAAAAAAAATAAAAAAAAAAAAACTACTCCGAGACGTAACCTTATTTAATAAAACTAAACATAAAGCAAACAAAGTATAGTAATGTCACTTATAATAGTGTACAGAGTATGAAATAGTTATGAGGTTTCAGTGTATGACAGTTTTATGAGTTGAAACAAATAAATTCGCAAAAATGAAGAATAAAACCCGTAGTAAAGAAAAATTTAGGTATAAAGTGTTTATAGCAGTATATACGAAACAAACCGATGCTAAATTATTGCAAAGTAAAGTATGTGTGAAGTTGTAATGAAGGCAAACTTAGCTGATTATGCAGAAACATCTGAATGCGTGTTTACAAAGTGATAAGCATATGGTTTTGAACGAACTTCATATGCGTATTTTAGACCTAAATAAGTCGAGAAAGCCCAGAGAAATTGTATTAAATGTAATATTAATTTTATAGGAAATTACACGTGGGTTAAGTGTTGTTTATGTGCAATTAATACTTTGCAAATTAAAAAACTAGAGTTGAAAGTGAAGCCAGTCGTCACATGATGACAACGACATTGTGCCATCGTGTACGATACTCGTTGCATTGAAAAGTTTCACTAAGTAAAAAACGGGTAAGATGACTCTGAATGAAAGGCCAATATGCAATCTAAACTCCTTCCACAAAAGCCATTCTAACCATATGAGATTTTTAACGTTTGACCGAGAAATTTGCATATTATTTATATAGATTAAATATTGTACTCTTATTTCATTTTTAACGCTTGGGTTTAGATATAATGAACAACATAACAAGTGACCATTATTCCATTTTTGTATACTTAGGTAGGCACTATGGAAGAAGTGATTAAATGGAATAATTATATGTACTCACTGGACGGAACAGAGATGAAAGATGCTGGAGTACATCTTGACAAAATTCTAGTTATGTGCTCTTATGAGGGGGACGATAATTGTCAGTAAGTAAATATCTTTCAATACGGAATACGTAGTAAGGAATTTCATTATTATTTTTTTTTTTTGTGCCCGGCATGGCCAGGTGGTTAAGGCACTCGACTCGCAATTTGAGGGTCGCGGGTTCGAATCCCTGTCACACCAAACATGCTCGCCCTTTCAGCCGTGGGGGCGTTATAATGTGACGGTCAATCCCACTATTCGTTGGTATAAGAGTAGCCAA
>NW_013668366.1:134200-137128 GCF_000517525.1 Limulus polyphemus | reverse complement strand
GGACGGCTAGCGCAGATAGCCCTCGTGTAGCTTTGCGCGAAATTCAAAAACAACAAATAAGCATTATTATTTTGAAGAAACTTGATGCGAAATTATATCATATAAAATCATAAAGCAAGTGATTATTTTTAATCATTTTATAAAACTGAAGCATGAAGTTAAGAGTTATGGTGCGATTATAAAGTTAAATTTGTTTTCTAGTATTTTAAGTAATACTTTTTTATGAAGTTATATTACAGTTTTGTGCAATACTAGGATAAATAATAGATAATGTTTGTATCAGAATTAAAAGCTCGCTCATAATAAAAATGAAAAGGTTTTTCCTTAGCATTTAAATGAGTTAAAGAAATGTCTAATATTCCAGATGGTATGATGATTTGTTTTCTTGACTAATGGAACAACAACCATTTGAAATAGATATTATTGATTGTTTGAATAGCTGTGCTAACAGTTACAAAACATTTCTTTATCATTTTGATATTAATAAGTAAATGTTCTCGCAGCTAAACGAAAAGTCTAGAGAAAATGTAATTATGATTTGTAACTTTTGTGACCAACACCACAGGAAGAAAACTATGTAAAATAAAAGGTTTATGAAATATGAATTCTTGGTGATATATGATGTAAGTAGAAACGATCCAAAGATGATGCAGTATGCACAGTAATTACCTCATAACATAAGATTTTTCGTTTGTTTGTTTTAGAGCATAGCCACAGTGGTCTATCTGCTATGTCCACCATGGGGAATTAAACCCCAGATTTTAGCATTGCAAGAATGAATTTTGTTGAGTTGAATAAAGTTTGGGGTTTCAAGGTTTAAAATTAACAAACTTTTAAGCTCCAAATAAGAAAAAACCAAAAAAAACTTTCAAATATTTTTAATAATATCCATCAGAATTCAGGAAGAGCATTGCAAAGGGCAAATGTAAGAGTCACAATGTCAATGCTATGAGTCTGGAATGCATATTTAAAGAATTTGATATAATTTATTTTATTGGTGCAAATTGTTAGTATGACTCATTCAGTAATTTGAGTCCAGCTGCACTGATTACCAGTTAGTACATTGGTACAGGTACCATGACAAGATTAACATTGCAGCAGTCAAGTAAATCTCAAGATTTAAATAAGAGACACTCTGCACAAGAAAAAGGGAGCTTCTGCTTTAAACTTGAGGTGTTCAACATTAGAATATACTCTGTTCATATACTATTATATATAAACAAATTATAGCAAATTTCCCTCCATCCACTGACAACCAGTCAAAAGAGGGTCGATATCATGAACCTGGGATGGTTTTGGCCACTAACCTATACAGGTGTAGATGCTTTTGGTGTTCATCATAGTTTATTCTGGATTGAGTGCTATTTATCGTATTCTGTAAAGACACATAGATATGAAGTTGAGTTTGGTGGACACTGATGCTGCCATGATTTCATTTGAACCTTGGAATTAGTCATGACTCTGGTTGAAGCTTTCACTCCATTTATATAACAATGATATGATCCTTAATAATGGATATAGGTTTGAGGTCAGCATAAAAGTGTAAATCTATATTGCTATCATCACTGCTTCTCATAGAACAAACATTCTCTCTTACTGAGGATTGAGAAATGGTAGCAGCATCTTAGTAATTGACCTGCTGCCAAAGTTAACAACCAACATGACTGCTGATACAATTAAGCTGCATCGCAGTAAAATATAGCAACATCTATCATTAAGAACTAAGAATCATTGGAGAGGATGAGTCTTTGTTGACGAGGGAATGGCATACCTCCATATATACAAATGAATTACCGTGGTGTTGCATGGAGTCAGTCTAGTGGATTGTCACAACCTGCTCTGGTGGGAAATCAATACATCTCTCTAGTAATGATGATAAGTGGAAATATAGTATACCAATGCTCTATGTTGTCTTGAAACAGGTGAAGTAGTAATGTGTGTTGATGTCTTTCTGTTGCCAAAACAGAAGAATGCATTGACATGCTAGAAGTTACACATTAGTTAGACTTGCTATAAGGTTATTGGTAAGATGAACTGAACTATGAAAGTAGGTCTAAACAATTGAGATATTATGCACACATTTTATACCATGACCATTTGGTCTGTATAATGTATCTGCCCTGTGTGAGAATTTAGTGGAGACTGCTCTAAGAGGGTTACAATAGATGAAAAATGTCATCTATGCAGATAGCATACTGGTATTTGGCTGAACATGTATCAATCTTCTGCCTAGAATTTGTGGAAGGTGTTTGAGCAGGTAAAAGAGACAACAGGCTTGAAATAATGCCAGTAATATGTGTATTTATTCAGACACATGTGAAGTTACTCTGTCAAGCAGTAAGAAAGGGGCAGAATATTGATAGTTTAAACAGTGTAACAAATTTGTTATTATATATTTATTTTAATATCGACATTGTTTAGATTAAGATTGTATTTTAAAATATGCATAGCTTGTAGTATTGCGAAACTTCTGCCTATTCTCTAAAGTTGTGGAAGATTCTCGAGAGTAAGAATCAACAATATATGTGTGTACCTAAACACTAAAATTTGTATTGTTACATAAAACTGAAATTTCTAGAAAGCCTCTTCATACGCCTATAAATATAATCAAAGCACCACACCAAAGAGAGTATTTATTACTAGTTTACTATAGTCAGTATGCTATAAACTTTGGAAACTATAACTGTGATTATTATAACCCTTATCAATTGGAAAACTTCAGATATTTGACCAGGAACCTTTACAAAGTTCAAACATTACAAATTATTTAACTTCTGTGGATTCTTATTGGACATTAGTATTTTTATGAAAACATTAACTAATGTCATCGGTGGAAAAATCAGCACGTGATCAGTAAAGGAGAAAGCTAGCTAGCTTCCCGTTAAGCAAATCGTACCTACATCAACTCGTAATCAACTCACTCATCGT
>NW_013668366.1:122834-133236 GCF_000517525.1 Limulus polyphemus | reverse complement strand
TTGTTAGAGGAGAAAGAAAATAAACAAGAAGAGAGACAACAGCAGTTGCATGAAAACCTGCAACAGTGCAGCTAGAACAGCAAAATAAAGAGAGATTACAGCAGTTGTAGAGGAGAAAGAAAATAAACAAGAAGAGAGACAACAGCAGTTGCATGAAAACCTGCAACAGTGCAGCTAGAACAGCAAAATAAAGAGAGATTACAGCAGTTGTTAGAGGAGAAAGAAAATAAACAAGAAGAGAGACAACAGCAGTTGCATGAAAACCTGCAACAGCAAAATAAACAAGAGAGAAAGAATTAACTATTTGCAGTTGTATTTTTTTCTAAAAAACTACAACCACAACATGTATGGCAGGGAGTTCACCATTCACCATTTAAATGAACCATGTGCTATTGAAATGGTTTATGTGCTTCAAAACACAGAAGGTATGATCAAGCACACAACTTTGCTAGATAACATCATATATGGCAATCACATGATAATGCAAATAGATTACATCACCAGATGTTGAAAACTAGTCTGTTTGTTTATTTTTGCTCCCCACTGGCACAGCAGTACTCTGTGGATTTACAATGCTAGAAACCGGTTTTCAATACCAGTGGTGGGCAAAGCACAGATAGCCCTTTGTGTAGCTTTGTGCTTAACTACAAACAAACATTTGCTTATTGTCCAAATCATGAACAACATGTGACTGTAAAAACCATTGAAACAACAGTGACAACAAACCTTGCATGTGGATGGGGGTCCCTAAACATCAATCAGGAGCATCTGAGGACCTAGTTTGATTGCTACTTGCCATCCAGGAAGATAAAGAATAGTTTTTGTATATTGCTCAGATGATAAGTTGGTTACAGGAAAAACTGTAAAACATGTGCTGGATAGTATTACACTAGATTTTCGAAGAGCCTGATGGTGGTAAATCAATGAGTCATAGTCATTATCAATTACTTTGTCAAATGGTTGGCATTGCTGTCCATTGCAAATATGAGAGCTGAATGGTGAATAGCATGATTTAAAGCAACTAAAGAACTCCACACTGAAAAGGAAGGAATTCCAAAACTAGTTGTTTCTAAAATTTGATTGAATGTTGGTGTAATGAAGATGCAAATGTTGCTGTATTATCTTCACTCTGGTAGTTTAGCTGAAGGGTTATATAGATTGTCAAGCATATGAATCCTGGCCAAACTGACAAAGATGAGCATCTGTTACACATCATGATGATGTTTATAGCAACAGAGAAAGAGAGCTAATTGTGTATTTAACTCATTGATGTTTGGACATAAAGTACTGCTCCAACTTTATGAAATATGTAGTTTAGTTTAGATGTGCCAATGTCTATGTGGACATTTGGAGTGGTTAAA
Organism: Limulus polyphemus; assembly: GCF_000517525.1. NCBI lineage: Eukaryota > Metazoa > Arthropoda > Merostomata > Xiphosura > Limulidae > Limulus > Limulus polyphemus. The sequence continues at coordinate 131,875 of NW_013668366.1, read as the reverse complement.
GTTTCAGTACTAGTCGAAAGGGAGTTTCAATCCTTATTTTTCAAATTATTATGTATAATTTAATTGTAAAATATCTGCAATGTACTTATATTAGCCACTTTATTAAAAAAATTTGAATGGGGATGATAAATAAAGAACCTTTCTTGTGCCCAACTTTAAGTCTTATGTTAATAGACCAATTTGCAGAAGTATTGTGTACAGACCAGTCCAATTAAATCAAAATTAGTTCTGGGTGCTGGCATATCCTACAACTACACCCATCTCCACGCTGGAACATCTGTTATTTCATTGCCTTGTCATAGAACTTCTTCTGTATTTACCACTCTACATGTTACTTTGAACACAGTAGGATATATCATTGATAAGGACAAATACATCTCATAAATGAGTAGTAGCATGTCTCTCTCAAGCATCAGCATGTTTGGCAAGCAGCCTGCACATCTCTTCTCTGTGGCTTAATGGTAGGTCTGCAGACTTACAATGTTAAACATCAGGTTTTGATACCTGTGGTGAGCAGGGAACAGATAACCAATTAATTGTGTAGCTTTATACTTAACTATAAAAAAACACACTCATTATGCCATCATTACATATGGCAAGTATTCATCCCAATAGTTTCACCCAGGATTAGCAAACTTTACAAGCATCTGTTTGGTAGTCTGTATTACCTATTCTGCCAAACCATCAGATTGGGAGAGATAAGGAGAAGTCTCTGTCTTCACCACACTTTACACTTTATACAACTTGGTGAACAGTTTGCTGTTAAAATTAGCTTCATGGTTCACATATTTAATGTAATTTGCAAAAAAAAACAAAAAACATACATATCTGACATTTGATCTCTATGCAATTCCAATAGGTACACTTGTAAACAAAGCCTTTACACATTTTTTAGAACTTTTCTGCCCATCCCAAAGTATAGTTTTAGCATTTACCCAGACTCTGGCATTTCTTAAAGTAGACTTATCCAATTTTTTTCTCTCACATTCTTTTACTTATCTCCCTATGACTACGTTCAAGAAAACCTATGTTGCAGGGTTGTATGATACCATAGCAAGTATTTTGGACAATAACTAATAAATCTTTGTGTAGCCTCCAAACAAGATAGAACCAATGGCTAAACATAATTGTTAGAAAACATTATTGTCTATTTAATCGTTGAAAAGTAAATAACACTTGAGTAAGCAGTAATACAATTTCTGAAAAAGTGAGTAGCCGAAGGATACTAACACAAAATTTACAAAACTTAGGAAAAGAACAAACCTAAGATTTATTTTTTTTTTAGTTTCTTTTGATGATATATATTTATTCCTGACAGTCTTTTGCATTATATTATGTATGCTTCAAGATTATGGGAATATTCTTTTATTGGAATATATCAAGTACAAATACTTAGGATTAGTGAGTATGGTAAGCTACAATTTCTGAGATTGGAAACTATTCATATCAAGAAAAAGTTTTCATTTTTTTTTTTTTGTAAATTTGTTGGTACACAATCAAATACAAAAATTCCTTAGATATTGAAAAAACAAGCTATTATTATTAAAGAGAAATTGAGCTTGAGCTTGATCAAAAATATAGTTGGTTCGAATTTCATCCAAAGCTATACAAATTGTATGTAAATAAGAGCATGAGGGTATTTAATCTTTCATAATTTCAAATACCTCTTGGATATGAATATAGTCGGTCATTATTTATGTTAGAAAAAAAGGTGTGATTTGAACGTTAATGTATACATAAACGTTTTTTCTCATTCTTATCAAGGCCTATTTACAAGACCTGTACTACCTCCTATGGAAATTGCTATACCATTAACAGTGACTGGAGACCCACAGCTGTTGTCAGGAATTTACATAACATATCTAAATTGAGTAAGTTTTGTTTTGTTAGTTTTAAATCCATGATTTCCAGTTTTATATACTCTAAAAGAGAAGCTCATTAATTTTATATGTATATATGTAGTTTTTGAAAGACCAAAATCATTGTTTTCCTCATTCCAAAATGTACTTACTTTATTTCAAACTGGACTACAATTTTCTGTCGTCATCTCAATTTTATAAAAATTGATTTCAGTTTCTTAAAAGACGAGCTGAAGAAAAAGATTTATGTAAATTTTGTGGTATTCCGATGGATAGAATTAGTATTCAGAAACAAATTGACTTGAAGTGATTTTGGCTAGCTTCAATGAAATAACTAGTGATTGTTGTTGTGTATAGAATTAATTCATTCTCTGTTGTAATATGTGTTTCTTTTTTTTTCATCCTAGAAAGAGGTAATAAGATTCATATGTATCTCTACTTATACCTGGACCCAAACGTCAGTTTTCCTGCAGGTAATAATGCAGTTATTGGATTTAGTACACCAGACTCAATTCCTGATATGAAAAACGATATGTATCTTTTGAAACCTGGGAAAATGTATACTTTTTCTGTATCTCAGGTAAGTAACAATTGCAGTGTAATTATTTAAGTTTATTAGATATGTGAACATCAAAATTTGTTCATTATACTACATTGTGAACAATGTACACAGTTACTGCCAGTATCTCTAGCAACCTACTTTCAAATATATACACCTTTAATGATATTGTTGTTAATATAAAACACTAATGATATTGTTGTAGCTAATTCAAGTTCATATATACTGCTGTACAACCATGGTTAATGCTATTGCTGTATGTCAGTTATATCCACATACTTAAGCCTTTAATTATATTTTTATCATTATACTAGGCCCAAAATAGTAAGCCTGCACTAATATTATTGTGTTTAAATTGCTTATATATATAATTACATGTGTGTGTTAAATTTAATTACAAAATCGTAATTTGACAATAAATTTACTTGTTATGATAACATTGTCAATAGAGTAATATTTTTACTGAAAATATTTTTGCAATCTACAATTACTTAGTGATGTATAAGAAAATTAATAATGGTTTTCTACACATTATTTCAAGGATAATTATAGAGCACGTTTTTCAACTTTCTGTCAATAGTAGAGCATACTGTTGAACCTTAATGTTGACAGTATTAATGAGTAAAACATTTTATATTCATAAAAGCTGCTGCAATACAATGTGCAGTAGCTATCAGATAATTTGAACTGTAAATGTAATATCTTAAGATGTTTATGAATACTTGAATACTATGAATTAATGTAACAAATTTACTTCTGGAAATTGTACTGCAAAAACTGAAGGATATTTTAATTATGTTAATAACTTTGGTATATCAGTTTGGCATGCTCACTTTAGTATATCTAAGTAAGTATAAATAGGTACAGAAGGTAATCTTATTTTATTACACTATACATATTTAATTTATGTGTGTGTGTGTGTGTGTTTTTATAACCAAAGGAAGTGGTTGCTGACTCCAGCTTCCTGGGAAAGTGCAATACTTACAATGCTGCATCCAGTAATAAAGTGAGCCAATGAAGGTTTAGTATTTACTTAACACATTAATGTATTTCAATTTTGAGACAAGTTTAAAACTAGTTCATGTCTCAAAAGTGTTCTGTAATTATAGGAACATGTTGAAACCCTAATCTTGGTCCTCTTGGGAAAAGTAACAGTCAGCATCTATAGTGTGAGCCATGTATTAGGATTTTGATAGAGTGCTTGATGTGACCTGGGGATCACTGGTGTAGTTAGCTGTTAGTATATGATAATTCAATGGATATGTATATAATGCATGCAGTTCAATATAAAAGAAATATATTTATATATATAGTATTCTGTAGATAAATGTTTAGTTTGTTTAGAGAAAATATGTTTGGCATAGATCTTTATAAAGGGGATGAATAAATATAGAGATTAAAAATTTAATTCAGCAAATTAAACCTAACATTTTAGTTTTGTATCTCATTTAACCAAAATATTTCTGTTTCCTAGACTATTTCACACCTGTTACCACCCCCTTATGTCACTAACTGTACTGACTATGATAAAATGGGAAGGGCATCTTTTCGGGGTGGCTTACTAACACAACAGGTAAGGCATGATGTGTACATTTTATGTAAAGAGTTCGTATTTAAGTTTTAAGTTCAGCAGTAAAACATAAAGGAATTACGGTACAAACCACCTGTTTAACAACATTATATATATATATATTAAATGCAGAACAATGTGTGAGTAGTTAAGATATTTAAGTTGTGCTATTTAAATATAAAAATTGGTCAGTTTTGTCAATAACACAAATAACAATACATGCAACTTCTTCCAGTAGTCCAGTAATAGTGACTCTACCCACTGAATATATAATTTCTATTTTTTTGATATCTTCATTTGAAAATTTAACTAATAAAAGGTAATGAAATCTACTTATTGGAAAGGAACGAGTATCATGTCAGTGAAGTATACAATTTAAGACTAAACTCCAATTTGCTGAACTACATGTAGCATACAACATAACTTTTTGTAACACTACTGATATTGTGAATCTTATATTAAAAATTCATTGTTGACAACAGGAAGAACATTGACTAGTCCTAAAACCTTCAAGAGCTGTAGCCTCTTGTACTCAGAGCAATTTTTCTAGTCGTAAGTCTTCCCTATAAATGTCCAAGTAACAAGTAAAACGTTGCAAAGGCTACCTCTTTCAGCCTTTGCTTATCCTTACAGGCCACTATTTTTGCTAAGGGGGTGGCTATTCTTTCACTTGGTCATGAAACCTTTGAAAATATATCAGTTTACAAGGTCACTTTAGGTTGTGCAGAAATTGTATTTGTCAAAAGGGCCTGTGATTTTATTTGAGACAATTTTGAACACTTAACTGTAAACCCAACTGTTTCTTTGGTAGTCCCTGCATAAATATATCAATCATATCAACAGATGTTCCAGTGAAAGATTGTTGTCTTAGATTAAAACTTTATTAGTATGTTTGTTTTTGTCTGTATTTTCACAACATAAAAGGACAATATTAATAATGTTATGATTTTATAGGGCATGTACCAGTAAAAGTAATGTGAGGTTTCCCTGTATTAGGTTTGTTTTTGTTTTGTTTTTTTAATTTCGCGCAAAGCTACACGAGGGCTATCTGCACTAGCCATCCCTAATTTAGCAGTGTAAGACTAGAGGGAAGGCAGCTAGTCATCACCACCCACCGCCAACTCTTGGGCTACTCTTTTACCAACGAATAGTGGGATTAACCATCACATTATAATGCCCCCACAGCTGAAAGGGCGAGCATGTTTGGTGTGACAGGGATTCTAACCCGGGACCCTCAGATTGCGTGTCGAGTGCCTTAACCACCTGGCCATGCCGGGCCCCCTGTATTAGGAATTACAATACAAGTATAAAAAGATGAAGAGAGTAGAAAAAGAGGATTAAGATCTTAGGTCATGAAAAAATAAGTGAAATAGTTATGAAATATAATAGTAATAATATATATTTTATTTTGAATTTCATTTTAAGACTAAAATGATATCATTACCCTAAATGGAATATAAAAATTATGGAGCAGCTGTGTTTTAGTGGAAAAAAAAAGCTGTTATTAAAGCAAGAAAATAAAACTTTTACAATTAATGAAAATGGCTCTATTCCAATGTTGAAAAATTGCAATTAAAACTACATGACACATAAACAAAATCATAATTAAATTCTAGCTATTCTGCATACAAGCTAAAGCAGTAAAACAAAAACCTACAGCTGGACATCGTGAAACTTTATGTACAATACCAAAAGCCAGTGAAATGTTTAAAATCAAATAATGAAAAAAAAGACATAACAGACCTGTGATGAAGATTGGTGCTAGCAGCTCAAAATGCAGTTAAAAAAAAAAACCTCCTAGACAGGTGCAGTTTAGTAACAATGCCTTTCAAGTATAATCTCCTTTGTCAAAACTTTCTCTCATGTAAGAACAACAACTTGCAAAAGATCACAAAGTTAGGCCAGATTTAAAAAAATAGAAATAAACTATAGACATTTAAAATTTTCTTTGTAATAATTGTAGAAAGCATATCTCAAGTTATTGGTTTTTAGTAAAACGTCTAAATAAATAACTGAAACTTATATTTGGCTAAATATTTAAAACTGTGATATCGGAATATACTGTGGGTTTTTATTATTTGTAGAACATTGCTTAATGCAACCTCAAGTTGTTGTTCACATAATACCTAGTCCTAGATTAATGTCTCAAGCACGTATTCTGAGAATGACTTGTCACATGGTAGCATCGGTTGAGCAGTATAAATACAAACCTAAATTAAGAAATACAGGACAAAGCAAATCATATAAATCTAGCTTAGTTTAGGTAAGATAAATGTACAAAGTCTTATATTCTGCACTCAGAGTTCTTTTTCAGCAAATAGGTACATAGTGTTGTTATGTTAAGCATATTTTAATAAAGATTGTTGTTTTTGTCCATTTTGTTCATTTAGTAAGTGTTTTAGCATTACTACATCGATCTATATCTTGAATGATTCTCCTCTTTAGCAGACATATCCACGGAAGCTCTACCACAAAACATTTGATTGTATATTATAACTTTATTGTCTGTAGCCAGTCATGACTATGTGTGTGCACATTCCTTTCTTCTATAACTTTTTACTTTATGTTCTAGACCTGTTATATGGAGTGTGTTGCCAACCTAACTTTCGAGATTTGTGGTTGTATTTATCGAGATTATCCTCATTTGTTTGAATTACCAGGGCCAGTTCGTCTCTGTGAAAAGTCTAAGGAAGAAGGAGGTAGCTCTGTATTTTTGTTCATTTAAACTTTATTAAAAATATTATTTGTGAATGTTGTTTAAACTATATAGATTATATATATATTCATAATGTATGGAGAATACAGAGTAATACAGTTTTATCAATAATCAGATTCAATAGTAATATTTCATAAACATTATCATTTTTAATACTTTTTGAAAAATGTAAAATGAACTTTACAAGAAAAATAATTATGAAGATATACTTCAAAAGAAGTGGATCCTGTTTAACCTATTCAAAAATTGTTTGCCTTTATAAAACACTATTTTTTAACAGAAAAGCTGTTTTTCTCTGATTTTTTTTTTAAAACTGGTATTCCATTTGATAAGAAAATACATTTGCTATAAGTTAATCCAAAGAATAAAATTAAAGTTTATCAAGCATTTTCAGTGATCATCATATGGTGTTACAGAAATTATATATATGTTTCTTTTGTTAATTGTCTGTGTTCTGTAATCTTTAAAACAAAACAGTAAATCCACTTTCTTTGCATTTTAGGCCTCAGTTCCATTAGTTGCTTATCACTATATTAATCTTAAGCTGAAATATTAATAAATAAAAACATAAATAATGTTTACATTTGTTTCTTTTAATACGTCACAGTGAAATGCAAGTCACTAAATACTATTATAATAAACTTAACGATTTTCAAGAATTACTTAACTACCATCAATTGAAAATACTGGGAAAAAAATGTAAAATAGAAAAAAAAAGAAGAAACTATGTTAAATAAAGTTTATCTACTAATGTTTTCAGAGCTCAAAAGACTTTGACAAACATTGTTAAATTGGCTATGTAAATAATAATGATTTGAACTTTTTAACTAGTTATTTAATCACTGAACTTTTAACAGTAGACATAAGACTTAGCGATTCCTCATTGTTTCATAGATGCCTTCAGAAAATAAGAATATCATAGTAATCTGATAAAACAAACAAAACTGTCATCCTGGATAAATATACCAATGAAACAAAACTGAAGGATTTACTGCTGGACAAATGTAACTACAAGAAACTCAAAGCTAACAGTGTTCAAAGAAAATATCAAATTTAACTAATTTTTCTGAAAAATTCTATCTGCTTACCTTGATTTCTCAAAAATCTTAACAGATCAAATTCTCCTGCAGCATGTGTGCACTTCCTAAAACATAAGGACGGTTGCCTTCTTAGATCTATAATTTTAAATGTAGAATCTAATACTTGCTATCCAATTGGCTAATATACTGTTACGTCTCTGTTCGCTAGTTAATTTTCCGTAACTTCGTTCTGACAAAACTTTAGCGACACAAGTCCTTTCTTAATAAAACTGGTTTATTCTTTCCGAATACAACTTTACGATACACTTAATTTCAACAGTCACGCTATAACAAACGCATAACAACGAACGTCTCACGTGCTCAACTTCAACAATACTCTCTGACTGCAGTTCAATTACTCCTTACCTCGTCATGTTGTGACCATCTTATATATATACCAGACTACCCCAATCTAGTAGTCTCCCGATAATTCACGAAGGTTCGAAAGAAGGACGTGGCGTGATACTAGTCATGTGACCTTGCTGACGCAACACTGCCCCTTCTTAGTATTGTTCGTCCCGAACAATAGCCACTTACTGGTCACTGTCTCGTTGGCTTCTGCTTCACGTGGAGTTCATCTGCTTCATCATGAAATGTCCTATCATCGATGACAATCACATAAGTGGTAGTAACTTCATCAAGAGCTTCACCGTTTCCCTTCTCAAAACTGATAGAGTTTCTTCTTCGACAGTGGCTTCTTCAGGTGGCACGTCTTCAGCAGCGTCATTTGTTCTGTTGTCCACTTGGTCCCAACTGAAATGTCCTGGACCGTGATAACGCCAAAGCCTGTTGGCATGCACCACTTTTAGCTTACCTCGCCGACCACATTTTACCCGTAAAGTCACGTCTGAGAGACAATCCACTATGTCATATGGGCCTTCCCATGGAGAAGACAACTTAGGAGAATTCCCTTTGGTCTTCCTGGGATTATACAACCACACCTTGTCTCCTGGTTCAAAGCTGACTTCAGTAGATCTCTTATCATAAGATAACTTCATCGAATCAGCAGACGTTTTCAAGTTTGAACGCACTTGATGGTGAATATCATCCATCCTTTCCGATAACACTTTCACAAACTCTGACATATTCACAGGCAACTCTTCATAAGGTGGACGTCCTTTATGCTTGGGTCCCCTTTTAGCACTACGTAGACTGCATCTCCTGCACCATTCTTCCAGATCTCGCCTCATACCTATCCAGTAAAATCTTTGTCGGATGTGACTCAAAGTCTTCCTAATTCCGAGATGTCCTACTGTTA
>NW_013668366.1:93483-121943 GCF_000517525.1 Limulus polyphemus | reverse complement strand
AGCAACCTGTTATTCATATGTAGCAATCTATATATATATATATATATATAAAGTTCTATAGAATATTTCAATTTTGGAAGTTCATGCATGCTAGTAATTTTTTATCATGTTGAGAGAAGCAAATATTATAGAATAAAAACTGAATCAAGTACATAAAAGGAATCTGCATACATTGATAATAAATAAAAAGTAGAAAATTAATTTATCTTTGTATTTTACAAAATAATACAAGAAAGATTTTTTTTGTAATTTTTTATGATATATATATAGAAACCAATTAGTGAAAATATTTACCCAAGGATAGTATAGCTTGGTCTTTTCATTTAACAAATTCTATATTTGAGCACACATTAAACTTTTCAAATTTGTAAGACAACGTAGGACGAGTTTTGCATTAAACACTACAACTACAAGAGTACTAAAAAGTAGATGTAAGTAAAGGTACAAAATAAGACACCTAATTCTCTGTAACACAACTTTGTCATCAAGTGGACACCTAATCGTGAGACTAATATAAAGTGCTTTTAAATATTCAATTTACACAAAATGACAACAAATCTACAATTCTGCGTGCATTGTACAAGTTAACATTCTAGAAGAGACTAATACAGTAACTGATTTAGTATCAATACATCTTGTCTTCAAATTATGTTATTTTTCTATCACCTGTGTAGAAGCCACAGCTTGTTGAATTGGTTTTATGATCTTTGATGATCGGTCCTTTAGATCTAAGTACCAATTTTTCACTTTAATGATGCAGTCTCTGATCACCTCCAATACATTTGCCAGTGAGATACCTAGCCATATTCCAACATATCCACCAATGTAGCTAAAAAACTCCACATCCTATGTACAGTAGAAATGATTAAGTACATGAAAATTATTTTTTTATACTTAAAATTTATTTCCAATAGGTACTTACCTCCTCTCATGTACATAGTTTTCCAGTTCAGTGCTGCCCTCTATATGCAAAATGTTTTTGCATGCCACAAGCCTTGAACTCCCACGTACATCTCTGTCAATGTGGTTCAACTGCATCTCACATGTAAATCATCATGCAACAACCCTCCACCAATAGGAGTGCAACACACCCTTCTGATGCATGTGACTCCCTCTCTTTGATTCTACCTTGAGATTAGGCAGAAAAGAAAAGCATCAGTTTTCAGTGGGGAAAAAGGGTGGGAAGTGTGAGAGAGGTAAGTACCTATCAGAAACATATTTTCCTATAGGAAAATAACTTCTGATATGGTACATTACCTCTTCTCACATATATAGCTAGAATCCCACATTGAACAGGTGGAGAAACCAGTGCATGGGATAGAAAATAAGTATCCTATGAGTGGGTCTGGTACACTGCCTAAAGGGAAGTGATAGTTGGTAGCATCGAATAGGGAGTCACGTGAGTCAGAAGGTGTGTTACACTCCTACTGGTGGAAGGTTGTTGCATGATGATTTGCATACAAGATGCAGTTGAACCACGTTGATTGTCGGGTATGTGGGAGCTCAAGGTTTGTGGAATGCAAAAAAACTTTTTGCATATAAAGGGCAGCACTGTACTGAAATAGCTATGCATGTGAAATAAGGTAAGTGCTGTATCAGAAATGAACACTCATGACACAAAACTAATGCTAACACTTAAAATCGTGATAATAGACATTTTAAATAATTTCATTACATGCTTTCAAATTCCTTGAAAAATATGACAAGTCATAACACTTATTACTGAAGTTACATAATATTTTTAAGTGTTAAGTTTGTTTCTATGTTTGTTTATTTATCATAAAAAAATTTACCTGATAGCGTGGATGGTGTTGGTAAACCATAAGCTCTTTATTTCTAACTATAAGATTGACTCTTACACCTGTCAATCTGGAACAAAATGTGTATTAAAATTAATATCTATACCTTCAGAAATGGGAAAAAGTTAATGATGTTGAAAAAAGTTAATATTTCCATAAACTTTTGTTCCATATAACAAGTAGTTTACTCTTGTTTTTTTTTCAATTTATTGCAAGCCTACATCCAAAATGAAATGAGACTTGTATGAAGATATTTATCATTTTAGTGGGATCAAATATGAAAAAGAAATTTTATTAGTGGATACGTGTTTGAGTAGAATGATATAACTCTTAACATAAATGTTTGAATAAGATGCTTTAAACTTTTTTTATATGACAGCAAAGTTTGTAATTTTTCACAGATGCCATATGAAAAATATTTATTTGTTGAATTTTGCTCAAAACTACTCAGGGGCTATCTGCACATAGTAATCTTAATTTAATGTAGGTATTTTAATAATATTATGGCATTATACTCAATATATTCAATATTATATAACAAACCCACTTTTTAGTGAGTATATTACAGATTTCTTTTCACCAAAGGTAAAATTGACAAGAGAATCTGTGAGGTAGAGGCATTCTTAAATTTGCTGCACCCTGTGCTGTGAAGTGGAGTTTTGCCTATTCAGGGCTCATCAACAAAGCTTAAGTCAGTAAACCAAAAAAATAAAATGAGGCCTCGTATAATGGTGATGCTTATATAAGATTTGTGAAATTTGTAGTCCTCTTTAATTCACCATATAGTAACCTAAGTTAATTTCGATGTGGGAATAATATCATGGCATGGCACGTAATGTATTATTTGATATTATAATGGATTAACTGTTTAATTATTATATTACAGATTTCTTTTCAGCAAAGGTGGTTTTTAGTTATAATAATCATAACATGAACACGTAAATGTAAGGTTTCTTGTATGCCTTTAGTATTACATATATAAGTCACATATAGCAACGTTTAATCACAAACATGAAGACATCAATAGACAGTTGGGATATGATGTGTTAACCGACTGATATCTGGTTCAAAATAAAAATGGACATTCTTATAACAACAATACTATCATTATTTGTTACACAAAATAAATCAAGTACTACTTTTGAAGTGATGCAAAATTTTGTATAAAACAAAAATATACCTCAAAAATTCCAAAGAGACCGGTTTCATTAAAAAGTCCTGATATACTTGCCGTGTTGTTTCCTGAAATATGAATAGTATATTTCATTATAAACACCTCTTTTTTTGGCATATTTTATATACACACACACATACACACATTAATATTATTTTAAACTGACAATTTAAAAACACCCATTTTCAAATATTTTACATTAATTTGATATATTTTGTTTTTGCATACATTTATCAAATGATCATTTGAAAAAGTTTTATATTTTAACATTAATGAAAACTCCTGTTACTTTTGAATATAAATGATTCATCCAAAACAATATTATGGCTGATGATTGGTGTGTATGTCATGCTATTATTATTATTATTAATGACAAGGTAATTGTTATTTGTTAGCAGATGATGTAGTGCTCCTCCATTTCTGTTGGTGTATATACAGTTGAAATCTGTACATTTTGAATAAAGGTTACCAGTTAATATTAAATTGGGGTAGGTATTAATGAAACACTGTATATACATGATGTCAGATAAAGAGGTTGGGGAAACGTATATGGCAAGTAGTGTTATGGTAGAGTGATTCGGTAGTTGTAGTTGGCATAAAATGTGTTCATTATCAAAGGGGGTGGGAAGGTTATATTTGTCTTTTTTTTTGTACAGTAAAGCTATGCCTCTTTTACCTATTGATTTAAGTGTATGTCGAAGGTTATATTCAGGTATATTAAATGTACTGTTACTATTTAAGAGTTTTGTTTATGCTGATAATGTCTGCTTTGATATTATTGCTGAACTGAAGTAATTCATATTTTTTAAGGAATAGACCTCACTCTATCATGTATGTTTACATTTAGGAAACAAACCATATTAAAAAAGGAAACTCCAGAAGTGAATAAAAAAGAATAATGGGGAACTTGCATTCGGATCGGGTATAGAGGACACATTGACATAGATGAAGAGAGAGTCGCAAGATTAAAATCACTAGGGGCAATATAGTGGGGTATAAATACTGGAGCAAGAGAGGTAGAATTCATACCAATGCTCAGATTGGCAATGAAAAGAACCTTTCATTGGGATAAAGCTAAAGAGGAGGTAAGTGTGTTTCAGAATTAACCCAAACTTTAAAGTTTAATAATTGAAAAATATCTAGAACAAATGGTTTGAAACATACAGAACAGAATCAAGCACTAAGTAAATCAACCAAAAAAATGAAAGCAAAATAAATTAACACAAACCTTATACACCTGAAATGATAAATGATTATTTAACATTGAATTAAAAACAAAGAATGAAATAAAAGAAACACAATATACCAAAATTAAAGTTGCAACTTTTAAATGAGACAAAGCTCACTTTATAAATTTTTGATAAAAAGGATTAAGTAAATAACAAAATGCAAAAGTAAGCAGATACACACAATTCATACACAAAACTAATGTGCCACTTGAGATGGCATAAGACCAATAAAAATACTGTATACTGATGCCTTTTGGCAATAATCATATGGAATCTTCCTCTGAATGTCCTTCTTAAGCTACATAACCTTCTCCTGAAGGTACTAGTCTTATTTAAGTAAGCCTCTTCCTATCATTCCTGTTTCTTCTCCTTCAATTTAATTCAGCCTGACAGAAATTGCCGCAGTCCAGTCCATTATCCATAACAAAGAACTAGCTATGCTGTTGTCATTTTCCATTGTTGATATGCTGAACTCAACTGGTAAGGACTTCTCTGATGCAATGGGTAGGTGTATTTTGACGGTTACTGGCCAGTATAAACTGATGTCATGATGAAAATTAAGTTGGATGAATCTCCTCCACTAAACTTGCAGTGGCCATTTCTAGACAAAGAGGAAGTGTAGGTCTGTAAAGGTAATTTTGAGGTTCAGCATCGTATAAGGCTCCTTAAGGTAATGGTAGATGTCACCTTGATGAGTTGTAGTGGTTCAGTATCCTCCCACAGGACAAGGGTAATGATTTCATCCTTATAAAGTGGTACTCTTTAAGGTGGTGAGTGAGGCATGCCCAGTTATGGGCATATCAGTTACCCTTATGTCTTCAACTTCACCCAAAATCATGGGTTCAATGTTAATTGCTAAGCCTGCCTAGGTCAAAGTTGTGCATCACTGCTGGGTTGCACATCATTTTTGCCTTTTATCAGTGTTGATAGCATTAAAATCGGGTTCTCAAAGTCATGTTCTATTGAAATTTTAGTCTGTTTGGTTGGTTGAATGGTCATGAAACAAAATAACCAGTGGTTAAGAATCATAACCTTACATAGCAAAAGTTGAAATTGAACACCCCAAGTTAACTCAACCTGTGATTAGTCAGACATTCAGTAAGCATCGTAAAGATAAAGAACATGACCAATCCTACACTAACATGACCTTTTCCACACACTGTACCACTGGGTGCAAGCTGACTTCAGTGCTCCCCCAAGCTAGTAGCCAGATCGAACTTCAGCTCTGCAGCCAAAATTTGTCACTGGCTCACTTGCATATGTTGCAACACCAATTGTAATAATACTTGTGAAAAATAGTCCTGCCTCAAACAGGAGACAGGTATTTTCATAACCAATAACCAGATAAGCCACAGCAGAAGCTAGGACACCTTCTCTCATACTTCCATTGCATTTTGCATTTGAGAGCTTATCTCCCATTACATCTAGATGCACTGAACCAGAGAAGTCCTGTTTTATAATCTGGAATATGGCACTGCACACCACGATTCCTTGCAGCAGAAGTTACAGTCAATGCTTCTGTCAAACCTTGCAAGCTACCATGGATCCTGAATATCCATCCACAGCTACCGTGGATCCTTAATATCCACAGCTACCGTGGATCCTGAATATCCACAGCTACCGTGAATCCTGAATATCCACAGCAACCGTGGATCCTGAATATCCACAGCTACCATGGATCCTGAATATCTACAGCTACCATGGATCCTGAATATCCACAGCTACCATGGATCCGGAATATCTACAGCTACCATGGATCCTGAATATCTACAGCTACCATGGATCCTGAATATCCACAGCTACCATGGATCCGGAATATCTACAGCTACCATGGATCCAGAATATCTACAGCTACCATGGATCCTGAATATCTACAGCTACCATGGATCCTGAATATCCACAGCCACCACTACTGTTGGTTTCATTATTCTAGCACACAATTTGGCATGACCACTTCAAACAATGTTGCCATAGAAACTGCCTCCATCAGAGAAAAGGTGCCCCTCAGGTACGTGTGATTCCCCTCAATAAACATATCAATAAGTATCTCACAAACACCAAGAGACATGCTCAAGAATGTTTTCCCACACAAACATACTCCTTACACTATGTTTGATGCCCTTGACTTAGAGCTTTGTACTTGCCCTATGGAATGCTTGGTTTTTCATGGCATGTCCTTAACAAAATCTAGAGCATGCATCAAAGATATTATATTAGAAACCAATAATTTCATACTGTATAATTTATTTTTATGATAATTTCTGTACCATGAAAGTATGTTTCAAATCACTTTGTAGCTATTTCTTATATCATGTTGCAAATATGTCTTACGTTTTTTCGTAAGTATGTCTTATGCCACTTTGCCATCTATAGGTTTTAATAATACAATATAATTACAGAGTAGTACTTATACCATCTAAATACTTGTTTAGAAATTACAGTGGAACAAACTTTGTAAAATAGAGCATAGAAATTTCAAAACTTGAGTATATGCTAGTACTTAATATTATATTTCAAAGTGCTTACTTCATCACTTGTATTTGGAACTATAAGTGGTTCTTTATAATATGAAATTTCATAGGTAACATCTCTGAAAGAAAAAAGAATTATATACACTTACTAGAAAAAATATGTATTTATATAAAAATTAGACTAGTAAAATATTACAAGTAAATGATACAAATCAACCTGCTCACAGTAAACACCTCATATTTTTTAACTTTAGCTTTTGCTGTGTGTAAGAGGGGGAAATGTAGTCATATGGCATATTTTCACTTAGAAAACTAAAACTGATTTCAAACAGGTGCTATCTCTGAAATACTAAAAACATTTCCTTGTTAAGTTGCTATTATGCTTTCAGAAACCATTTAACTTTAAGAACTGAATATCCTTAACAAAATCTAGAGCATGTATCATCTTACACAGAGTTTTTCCATTTCCCATCCTCAATGCAAGTTATTGCACCTACATTACATATTCACAGGCAACTCTTCATAAGGTGGACGTCCTTTATGCTTGGGTCCCCTTTTAGCACTACGTGTACTGCATGTCCTGCACCATTCTTCAACATCTCGCCTCATACCTATCCAATAAAATCTTTGTCGTAGGTGACTCAATGTTTTCTTAATTCCGAGATATCCTCCTGTTAAATGATCAAGTCCAGATTGAAGATACAAAGTTAGATCAATTCCATTTGGTAAGAAAGTCAGCCAGATGTGTAGGTTGTAAGAGGATCATAACTGTCAAGTTACAACCATACTCTTCATGAACTACGTTTGGAGACAGTGTCAAAACGATCAACATTGTAAAGCAACATTCATACACACTTGGTAAGTGACCGTAGAATAAGTATATTTCACACCTGTAAATTTCTCACTCTATATGCTCCATTGGGTCACTGCTTGTAGCTGTGCTTCCATCAGTTGCCATTCCCATGACATTGGTCACCACAACTTATCTTTCATTAAGAGAGAAATGGGGTTGATACTAGAAAACTATTTTCTATATACACATAAACTGACTTGTTAGCAGACACCAACCATTACTTTTGACTGTTAGAATTCATTAATGCTTACATCATCTCTCCCTCTGAACTTTCTTATGGATAGAAGTTTATTACTGTATAGGTGCAGCTTACTTTACACAACTTAAGAGAACAGTTCGTTCTTGAAATTATCTCCATGATCCATATGGAACTCTTCTAGTACTTTGATAGTTCTTGTACTCTGACAAGCACTTATTAAGAGAGCTGGACTGACCACCAAACTTTTTAATGGAAGCCACTTATTGTACTCTCACAAGTTGATGGCCAGGCCTGATTAGGGCTCCATTAGATTCCTGGAATTTTAGGTGTAGTGTTCTCCACTTGTAGACTATCCTATACATGCTGAGCCATTGGTCGAAAAATACAGCCTTGTTTATCTTGCTGCTCAGCAAAAGGCATTTCACGTAAGTGACTAAATGATCCAAAGGCAAAATAAATTACTTATTCATCTCTTCCAGGATGATGTCCAGGCAGAAGCATCAGTAGCAATCCTGTGATCATGAGAGGACCAGGACAGTCCTGTCAATTCGCTGAATACAAGTGTGACTGCATCACATACCTAAATGTGTGGGTTATTGACTATTCCATAGCTGGGTTTGAGCTTGACATAATTTTGTGTGCCTGAGTAGGACTTCCTCCCTCGTGACTGGTTGGAAGTTCCTACTACTTGATCAGGCTCGACCAAAAAGGGGGGGGGCAAAGGGGGCAACTGCCCAGGGGCCCGGGTGAATGAAACCTGGTTATGCAGTAAAGCCCGCAAAGCATCTTTAGGCTATATCTTTATTTAATGATAAAAAACATAGTTTTTGGCTTTTCTTTGCATATAGACACTTGATACATTAAGAACGACTGAAATAATAATTTGAGTAATAATTAATATGTATTTGTTACTTTACAGATTTAATAGATATTTGTTGTTACTTTATTAACGTTTTTACGCTTATACTGTGAGGTAAAAACGGCTGCTGCTATGATTTTTTATGGTTTATGAGCTCGTTGCTGACCTAATTTAGTATCTTCTTTTTAATAAATTCTTGAAAATTTTTAAAAAGAGAGAGAGAAAGGAGGCCCAGCAAGGATGTTTGCCCCGGGGGCTGTGCTGGCTCTCGATTTTCCTGTACTTGATACTTTATCTCTAGAGAAACTGTCTCCGTAAAGGTAGAAGTATCTTTCACACCAAAGTGCTGTTCATTGTTTTACTGGATAGCCCTTCCACAAACTTGGCAACAAGACTATCTTCACAATCCTCTGAAACCATTGAACCATAAACTTTATCATGTGAATGGCACAGCTCGTGCTTAAATGATGAAGTTCTCTGTGGTATCCTTCTTTTGAACCTTGTACTCATTGGGATGGATTGCTTTATTTCCCACTGGATTTAACATCTCATAGAACTCAGCAATGACTTCTCACAATTCAAGTTGTACCTCACTAAAGTGCTCAATGCATTCTTGAGCCAGACCATTCACACTCACTCAAGATCAGGCATTGTACAACCTGCTCTGGAATTCAGCCTTTTCAAACAGTTATATGCCTGAAATGTATCAGGAAATGGTCCAACACCTATTTTGCATCATTCACTGGCACCTGTGATCAAGGCCTGAACCTACCCTCCTGAACTCTGGCCATTACCTGATTTAAGATGTCCTTGATATCACAGTGCAGTATTGTAGGCATGCTCAGGAACTCTGACTCTTGGAGAAAAGTTGATCCCTGATCCAGGGCATAGAACAAAGAGTTGTCATTGACTGCCTCTCCATCAAGCTCAGTGTAACTCTAAGCTCCTCTATGATCCATGGTTGTCCTGTCATTATACATCCCAGCTTAAAGAGACTCACCACTTCCCCCATGGTTCATCACCTTCACCATTTGGTGCCTACCTACAAGTGAAACAGCTGTGGTTGGTGGACCATGTCTACCAATTGCTCCATCAGTCTTACTTGATCATTCCTAGGTAGCTTTAATCAAAGCTTGAGCTGGTTTACTTTGACTTTCAAAGACCTGGGAATCTTAATTGACTACCCTATTCAGTCTTGGATTTGCCCAATGCCATAACACTGATATGATCCTCAGTCTTTCGTGCTTCCCTCATCTTGAGGGCAGTCCTCAGGGGAAGAGCATAAACAGCTGTTTTAGATGCACCAGACATTGATGGCTTTCCCTATTGAGTTGTTGGCTGCAATAGGTAAAAAGTTATGGCTTTACAGCATCAGAAAAAAGTCTTGTATCCAAGACTTCTCCTACTCTCTTTTTCAGACAGCTGTCTTTCTTCAGTAACCAGTTCTTTCTTTTGGTTCTAATTCACTCGACTTATTAAAAATACTTTTTTCTCAAGACTGAAACCTTTTCAAACTTGAATAACACAATAGTAAGGGTAAAGGTCAATCAATACACACCTAAGCAAAAAAACTCCGCAACAAAGTATTTTGGTTATTGCAGAAAAAATTTCTCCTTTTTATCCATTCTGTGGTATATTCAGGTCAAACTTACTTCCCTTAGAGTAACATAGTAAGTCCTCAGAATAGTGGAAGATTTGAACAAAATATTTATTATGAAGTAATACTGAGTAAGTCTGTGAAAGGTAAAAAAAAAAGAGTTGCAAGAGTTCAAAATGAAAATATTACTTATAAACACAAGTATGAATCTGTTTAGGTTTCTGTCAGTGGTTATAAGGAGAAACTACTCTTAGTTGAAATTCATTACACACCACCAGATGCAACTGATGAAATTAATAAGAAACTCTACAGGTAGATAAAGAATTCAACTGTAAATGAAGGTTATAATTATGGGAGAATTTAATTTCAAGCACATAAACTGAGTGATGTTGGCATTAAATCATGAGGGTGACAGGTTTTTAGAAACTCTTCAGCATGTTTTCCTTCAACAATTGGTTAGGGAAGTTACTAGGAACATTATTATTTTAGATTTATTGTTAATTTCTAATAAAGAAATGGTTGAAAGGTTGAAGTTGGGAAACATCTGGGTAGAAGTGATCATTCCTCAATTTGATTTAATGGGCATAGCACAGATAGTTTCTTGTGTAGCTTTGTGCTTAACAACAAACAGATAAAGAATAACTTTATCATTGTTATGTAAGAAAAATATCTTGGTATTCTTATAGATCATTCTCTAAAAGAGGTTATAATATCATTGTATAGGTCATTGGTTAGGTCACCTTTGGGATATTGTGTTCAGTCTTGGGATCTTTACCTCAGAAAGGACATTGAATTATTGGAAAGGGTTCAGAGGAGGGCTACTAGGATGATACTTGGGATGGAATGATTATCATACAAAAATAGGGTAAAGTCTATGAACTTCTTATCAATTGAAAAAAGAAGAGTTTATTAGAGGGATTCTGATTGAGGTGTTTAAGATTGTTAAGGGAATTAATAATGTTGATGCATTTAATGGTGAGACAAGGGGTACAAACATAATTCTGGCAGGAAAGAAGTCATATTCAGCTGAGAAGGCTATATTTTAGTAACAGTATAGTTGGCTTCTGGAACTGGTTACCTTCAAATGTAGTGGATGCAGTTAATTTAAGGGAGATTGAGAGAAAGCTTGATATATATTTGAATCATGAAGACTGGTTTTTAAGGTTTGTTTTTGTTTTTAATGTTTTAGTTTAATTTAGTGAATAGGATAGTTTAGATGGACCAAAAAGCCCCTTTCTGCCCTTTAATGTTATGTACTTGCTTGACATAACAGATGATTGCTTTCTGGATAAAACTACTTCCTCTCCAAACTAATTGTCTTGATTGAGATCCTATTCCAGACTGACCAAACCTTACATTATTTAGTTATATTGTAAAGTCACTTTTACCCAGAGTGACCAGCATTACCCACGTGGCTGAGCATCCCAATTCAAATATAAAGGAGGCTTTAATGGCTAATTTCAAAAATTCTATATTAGAACAAGAAGGTAGAAAATTTATGATATGAAAACATACCCTAAATGTACATCTATATTGTAAATACACCTATTCAACAAAATTGAAACAGGTCTGTCAATATAATGACAGTTAAATAAGAATGTGGAGCTTTCCTAGTGGACTTATAACCCCTGTTGTAACTATATCTAAATTTTTATAAGTATAATTTTTTTCATTTCAGTGTGCAATACAAATCCACTAATATCAGACACAATTGATGCACGCCATTATTGTGAAGGCGTATGCCGTACTCCATGCAGGTTAGTGTTACCTCCAGGTAATTCCAGTAATGTATTGGTGTTGGAATTGAAAAGCTGTTTACAAAAGCAAAAAATGAATATATGCTATATTTATATAGTAGATGAGTGTGAAAGTTATAAAGTCAGAGTTTTTTATTACCACATGCTGTGTGAAACAATTTAGAAATTGTTCAGAAATTTCTGACTTAGGTTCATTGTTTAGTAGGTATTGAAGCTAAATGTATGTGGAATTTAAAGATGCAGATTTGGATCAGTATCATTTAACATTAATAAAAGACTTTAATGTAAGTTCTGGAAGAATTATTGCTAAATTAGTCTTCTCATACATGATTTCTTTAACAATAAAAATATACTGAAACAATAAAGTAATTGATCTATGTAATACTGAAAGTTTGTTCAAATATATATATGTAGATGTAATTGATTATAGTCTATTTATCACAGCTTCAATTATTAATATTTTTATAAAATTGCAAATATTATTCTTACTTTTTCCCCAAAAAACTGACAATGTTTTTTTTTCTTCAAAAATGTGCATGTTTTTTTGTTACATTTTTGGTACAATTATTTAGATCTAGAAATCATAAATTTTAAAACAACTTTAACAGAGAAAGCATAACCTTGAAAATAAAATTGAAAAATAGCACACTGTTACTTTGCATTTTTATTTTTAGCAAGTAAAATACTTCTTTGTTAGTGTTTGAAGGTGGGTGGAATCCCATCCCATTTCTTTTCAGGAGGACCTGAAACCCTCCCATTACCTTTTAGTAAACTTGATACCACCTTGGTACTTCTACAGTTGCATAGAACTGTGCCAAATATCTTACACTCTCTTTATTATTCCTTTCATACCAGCATGGGCAGCAATGTACAACACAAAGTGAAAATGAAACAAATTTAGTCAATAAAATATAAAAATTCAAAGTGCTTATTTCTAGCAGATACGTGTTGCCATAATCTAAACTTATATTCAAACCAATTAAGCTCTCTTTTCTTTTTCAAATTCAAGAATTTTACAAACTGTGTTTTTTTATCGGCTTCAAATATTTCACAAATCATCCCACTTCTTCTTCTTCAGCTTCAAGCACTGTGTATCAGAAAAATTTTAGGTTACGTGTGATTAATGAAAATCTTTTCTATACATAGTGTATTTGATAAGTTTATACAAAATATCAATTCAAATTAATAGTTTTTGTGCATCTATACAATTCCAGTTAACATACAGCTGATTATACTGTTGATAAATACAGGGGTTCGATAAGATGTTGGAAACACCTGCTAATTTGTACGTTTGACTTATTAATATGGACTTGATCCTCTGCAAGGAGACAATACAGCATGAAAATGATGTGGAATTCATAAAAAAAGGTGTTGTGAATCAGAATATGTTTTTTTTTACAATTTCTTATAATTGTTGAAGAGATGTTGATGGTTGAAATCTTCTTGGCCATCATGTATCGGGCTGAGAGATCACCTCTTTCCTGTTAGGGAGATTGTCTCTATGATTATACCCACCCATTTACACTGGTGGAACTTAAGACTGCTCTTCATCAGTCTGGCAGTACATCATTTGGAGCCTAGGATGTTCACTATGAAATGCTGTGCCATCTCTCTCCGGCCTCTCTTGCTCTTCTGGTTGCTTTTAACCAGATTTGGCAGGAGAAGATGTATCCTGATGCTTGGTTCAAGGTTATTATCCTTCTCTTTTCAAAGCCTGGGAAGGATCCCCAGATTCCTTCTAATTATTTTCCAATTGCTTTGACTAGCTGTCTCTGTAAGGTCTTGGAGAGGATGGTTAATGCTGGTCTGTTTAGTTCCTTGAATCAAACAACCTCCACTCACCTGCCCAATGTGGTTTTCATTGACAGTGCTCTACCATGGACCACCTGATTCATCTTAAAACCTCGATCAGGAAACATTACTCAAGAGAGAGCATCTTGTTTTTGTCTTTTTTTATATTGAGAAGGCTTATGACATTACATGGAGGTTTAGCATTTTGTGGGACCTACGTTTCTATGGGTTGTGTGGCCATTTGCCCATTTTTATTCGTAACTTTTTCCTTGACAGGCGATTTCAATTCTGTGTGGGTTTGACCTTGTCCCGTTCTTTCACACAGGAACTTGGAGTCCCTTAGGATTGTGTCTTGAGTGTCATCTTTTTCAGTATCAAGATTATGCTATCACTAAACATCTTCCTCCTATTGTTTCAAATGGTATCTATGTTGACGACTTCCACATTTCTTGTCATTCATTGAACATGAGGATTATTGAGCAGCAGCTTCAGACTTCTCTTAGTCATTTGTTGAGGTGGACCACAGCAAATGGTTTCACTTTCTCTTCTTTAAAAAACCAATTGTGTCCATTTTTGCCACCAGCAGGGTATACACTCCAATCCTGAGCTTCATCTCGGTGATGGTGTTGTTCCCATGGTACCTGAGACAAAGTTCTTGGTACTTCTGTTTGACTGCAAGCTGACTTTTATTCCTCACATTAAGCAGCTTTGTGTCAAGTGTATAAGGGCACTGAAAATCCTCCAAGTCCTCTCATTCATCTCTTGGGGAGTGGATAGATGTTCCATGCTCAATATCTAGCATGCCCTCATATGATCCAAGCTGGACTGTGGATCTCTGGTCTATGGTTCTACCAGGTCATCTGCCTTGAAGATGGTGGACCCGGTGCACCATCTGGGGCTTTGGTACTGCACGAGGGCTTTCAGCACTTCACCAGTACAAAATTTGTACACCAAGTCCCATGAACCTCCTCTTCACCTCTGACATTTGCAACTTTCTTTACAATATGCTACCAAGCTTTAATCCTTACCACAGTATCCCACCTGAGGTTGAGTCTTCCTTCCTTAGTAGACTGTGCTCTTTTTGGAATAGATAGTCTGCCTTTCCTTCTTTTGGCCTGTATATCCAGACACAGCTGGCTGAACTGGGTCCACCATTGAATAATGTTGCTGAGTCTGATAATTAGTCCATCCCCACCTGTGACCTTTCTTTGAGTCATCTGAGGAAGGCAGATACTCACGATTAGAAGCATCAGCTTCTGTTTGCCAAACATCTTTAGAACCATTCTTCTGTTTTGTTTTTATGGATGGTTCGAAATAAGATGACTGTGCGGGCTCTGCCATAGTTTGTTGTGGCTCTGTGGTTGCTCCTAGGATTCCCTCTACACTTTCTGTGTTCACTGCTGAGTTGTATGCCATATTGCCTGCTTTGGATAACATAGAAGCTAAGCAGTACACTAACTGTTCTATTTACACTGACTCTCCTAGCTCTCTACTAGCCCTGGAACTGCTTAATGTCAGTTCTCACCCTATTCTCTTAGACATACAGAAATGACTGGCTCAGTTTTCTCTATCATTCATTTATATTTAGTTCTTCTGGATACCTGGCCATATCTGTATTCTAGGAAACAAGCATGCTTACACCACAGTTAAATCTGTCTTCTCTGGTGCTCTCACAGCTGTTCCTGTTCTGTATATGAACTATAGTCCTAAGATCAAGGTCTTGCTTTGTGCCAATTGGTAGTAGATTTGGTGTCAGCAACTTCATAACAAGCTTTTCCAGATTAAACATATAGTTGTTGTTTGGCCATCTAGTTTCTATAAAGATTGGTGGGAGGAAATTTTCTTGACTAGGCTATGCATTGTTCCCAGTATTTTAACTCCTCATTTTCTTTTATGTGGAACTGATCTGCCAAGATGTGGCCTTTGTGACACTCAAGTCACAACTGTTCATGTTTTACTTTCACGTCGTCATTACGACTGTGAGCGGTGGCACCATTTTAGACATATTTTTTCTAATTGTTTATCCCTGACTTTAGACAGTGTCATTGGTGATGGTGATACTGTCCAGCTTTATTGTGTTTTTAACTTTTACAGGCCATTGGCTTTTATAAAATCTATATGAGTTTTTACCTGATTTTTGGACACTGTTTAGCTTTTAACTTGATTTCTTTTTACTTTGTATAGAGTTTTACTTTTTGTTTTTATTTTTATGTTGATTGTTTGGCATAGATATCTTCATTGCTTTGCCCCAATATACCCCAAAAACCAATCTTTCGGTCAATCTTGAAAGAGGTATACACCTGACAACAAATCTTGTTCTTCTTGGATCTTGCTCTGACTACATTAATACATTTTCATGGCTAACTGATCAGATTGTTACCTGTGATGTTCCCATTTCTGTATTTATGGCGTGTTAGATCCCACTCTTGTCCCCATTTTCTTGTAATAATAATTCATGATTATGTGGCAGCTAAGCATCGGTAGAATTATCAATGTACTGCTGTCTATGATGATGATGATGATGTTCCCAAACACCTTATAAGTGAATTTAAGTTTACATCTCACAAAATTCACCATTTTAGTACCTGTTAGAGGATATTCTATGGGCAGGTACATGGATGAATCTGAATACATACTTAAATTCCTATATTCATTCCATTGCTGTCTTTACAGGTTTGGAATCATGTTTGATTCCTGTTGTGATTAATCAGACTAAATGGAATCTGTAAGAGTTGAGCTTTTCACTGTTACCTGCTTACTTACCACTTGGGTTCCACACACCTGTGTTATGCATGGTGACTAGGGTATATATGTATAAATATGCTTCTGAAAACACCCCTATTTTACAATTACTGGTACAGTTGAAGTTCAGAAGCCATTCAATTTAAAAAAGAAACCAAGAACTGCCTTTTATAATAAGGATTATCTAGTCAGAATTTTCAAATGTTGTATTTACCTCTGACTGTCCTAGAAAACTTTACTCTTTGCACTTGTGCTTCAAAAAATGGTGATGCACTCCAGCAGTGGACAGAGGATGCCAACTGATGGCTAAAGATACCCAATGAATAAGTAGATTTTGTAGTAATTTTGCACCTGCTGTTGTGAAGTATTTTGTGGTATTGTATGGATTCAAACCCAACTCACCAGCTATGAAATCCAAAGCTCTGTCAAAGCCAACTTCTGCTCACCATGAATATGACATGTAATGTCATCACGACCATAAACTCATAAATTATCTGTCAGGTAGGCAATCTTTGACCTTCAGCCCATCTGTTAATCTAGTATAAAAAACGTGGATGTACATTACAAGTCTGTAGTAGTAGAAATTCATTAGTTTAGAAAGTGGCACATACACATGAATTGAGTAATGTGGAATGGTGACTTCTACAATAAACTGCAACTGAGAAGTGTTGATTAATTGGAAAGTTTAAATTAATGACCTTATTACTTCTCAGATTTGAAACTATTGACAATATTTTTTCTAAATACATTATTTTTATTTTATACTCATTTGGCATTTTATTAGGTGAAAGAATATTAATAACTAGAGAACATACCTCTGCCACACTGCATTGATCATATTCAGCCCTCAAAAAATATGAAAATGTGCCCATATGTTTGTTGTTATCAACAGACGTAGACCATTTATGACAGGACAATGAAGAATAATATTCAATATATGTCCACCAAGTTCCATCAAAATCTGATCATTTTTGATTGTGTTATAGAGCAAAAATAGTGTGAAAAATTGATCCCCATGTTAACAGATAAGGATTTTTTTTATTTTCATGATCTTGCTGTGACCTTTGACCCTTTAGAAACTAATCACTTCTAAGTTAGGTCATAGTCCAGAGACAATGACAGTAATAATAATAATAAGAACATGAAAATACATTTCTTTATAGATTCTGTACATCCATAGATCTAAACCCATTTACCTGCAATTGTTTTTCTGATACTGAATAACAAGCTCGTATTTTAATTAGGTGTTTTTTAATTGTTTATATTGGGCCAATAATGAACCAACATGTTGGTGCAACCAAAGACTAATGTGCAAACTGTCATTGAGCCAACACTGTTTACCAACCTTGCACCAATCTAACTGGCAAAATTAGACCAACATTGGCCCAATCTTGATATGTTATCTGAGTATGACTCAATAATTACCTTTTCCACTTCCACGTGTATCATCTTCCATACCATTTGAGACATTGGAAAACTTATCTTAACCTTAATTTGTGTTCACATCATACTGTCCAAGAGTTGTCTAGCTCATCCTTGGGTCTTAATGAGTCTTTTTGATTTTCCCTTGGTGCATACTGACTAGGGCTATTTTCAGATGAAGATGAAGGAGGCCTCAGTCCCACCTGCATGTCCAATCATTATTTATTATTGGTCTCATCTGAGAATCTTCCACTAAAGGTACAAGCAATGATGGAAATGGGTGTACACACGGGTACATGCCATATACCTAATTCTCAGTTTGCATTTTTTTTCCCATTGATTATTAACTCTATCATCACAGGTCAAAGGCCATGTCATTGCGTTTGTTGACTTACATTCAAAATTTTATTGAACTACTATTTTATGAATTTATGTCAATAAGTTTGGTATGAAATTGTAGACTATAATTTAAATTTTAGTATTATACATTAGTTAATTTCTTAATTTAAAAGTAAATATTATAAAAACACACCTAAATATTTGTGTTTCTCACGTGGTATGTTGAATGCAGCATTGATTCAGATTAGATGTGTGTGATGTCCAAATACAAAGTCTATAGTTTCTTACGAATTAGGAATTCAAATTACTGATATTGACAAGCTAGAATATAAACTAAGAACCTCCTATCTTTTCTATTTGCTTTTTTATACCTATCACTCCACTGATCCTTCTAAGCGTGTACCCACTTCCTAAAACCCATTTCCTTTCCTGAGTACAAGACCATGTTTTGACCCTTGATATGTGTTATTGTACTGCCTGCATGTCAGCACAGGACATACATGTCACCTGGCTCCCTTTACATATTATTTAAAGTGTGTCTAGGGAAATGAGTAACCCTGTTGAAATGAATGTTTTACTTGCTGAATGTCCAGGCTACCACGAAGCTTGTCCATTGACTTTTACACTGGTTATGGATTTAACTCAACCATGCTTGATCACATTTTTCACTTTTTGTAGTCTAGATTGTTATCTTCATGCATAAGAGATTAGTTCTTTGGTGAACTAAAGGTCAAGATGGCTCTCTCCAGTTCCATCCTCCATTTCATTTCATTGTGGGTATTTTGACTTTTAGTATTTAAGAAGTAAGTCTACCAGATTTGAGTTTTGCATTTTAAGAATTAAAATGAATTTCAAACAGTTACTTCCCTCTGAAATACATTTCCACTCACCTCCCAACAACTGAGAGATTTGTCATTTTCCATCATGACTGCAACTAAGAAATTTGTATTATAGCAGAAAAGCATGCTTTCCTGGACTTCAGTAGATCTCTTATCATAAGATAACTTCATCGAATCAGCAGACGTTTTCAAGTTTGAACGCACTTGATGGTGAATATCATCCATCCTTTCCGATAACACTTTCACAAACTCTGACCTTGTCTCCTGGTTCAAAGCTGGTTGTATAATCCCAGGAAGACCAAAGGGAAGTATCCTAAGTTGTCATCTCCATGGGAAGGCCCATATGACATAGTGGATCATCTCTCAGACGTGACTTTCTGGATAAAATGTGGTCGGCGAGGTAACCAAAAGTGGCGCATGCCAACAGGCTTTGGCGTTATCACGGTCCAGGACATTTCAGTTGGGACGAAGTGAACAATGGAATAAAAGACGCCACTGAAGACGTGTCACCTGGAATAGCCACTGTCGAAGAAGAAACTCTATTCTGTTTTGAGAAGGGAAACAGTGAAGCCCTTGATCAAGTTACTACCACTGATGTGATTATTACCGATAGTAGGACAATTCCCGATGGAGCAGATGAACCTCACGTGAAGCAGAAGCCAATACGAAAGAAGATACGTCCCGTAAAATTAGGAGATTTTGTTGAATTTGAATTTTGTGTTTGTAAATCCTGTACATTTAATTAAGTTATTGTTAATTATGTATTGGTTTAACTTAAGTGGCTATTGTTCGGGACGAACAATACTAAGGAAGAGGCAAGTTACGACAGCGGAAGTCACGTGACGCTGGTAACACGTGATGAGTTTCTAGAAGGATCGGGGAACATCACGAATAATCCAGTATTTGCTAGGCGGCCTCTATTTTAGTATATAAGCGGCAACTAAAGTGACGGCAATAATTTAATTGCAGACAGGCAGAGATAGAGACGGATAATCGAGTCAAGCCGTAAGTAAATTGTGTAAATCGTTGTGAATTATAGCGTGTGTGTTAAGTTAAAGTGACTGTGGAAATTAAGTGTATTGCAAAGTTGTATTGAGAAAGAATAAACTAGTTTTATTTAAGAAAGGTCTTGTATCGCTGAAGTTCTTCGGAAAGAATTTTTACGGGAAATTAACAAACGACCAGAGACGTAACAATATATAAGAGAATTTAGTTGCATAGAAGCTATAAATGCTCACCATATTTTAAAACAAATCTCCATGACAATCTCCAACTGCAGCTTAACATTTTACATCTCGAACTAATGCAATCAAATATTCAATAGATAGTAAACCATCATGAATCGTATCAGCTAGATACTAACTATTTTTATTATATTACAATGTATAAAATTAGCTACTATATCAAGTAATCATTTGCCCATAGTTGAGCATAAAAAAGCCAGCAAGTAAGATAAATAAAAAAATTGGGAATTTAAAAACCTGCAAATAGGGATCGTAAAAAAGTAAGAAAACAAGACTGGAGATACTGTTGATATTATTTATTAAAACTACAAATCCCTATTTTGAATCCACCAAATGTAATCCTGGGTAACAGCATGGAGCCAAAACAGGGCTTGTAGTTTGAGTAAATGTTGTCTACAGTATCTCCAGCCTTGTTTCCTTACTTTTTTTACGATCTCTATTTGCAGGTTCTTAAATTTCCAATTTTTTCATTTATCTTATAATAAAAACGACAGCAATAAAACGACACCAAAATATGACTGTAAGGTCACATATTTTTAACAAGTGCATAAAAATTGCATTATAAACTACAGCTATCTTGTTGGCCATAGCAAGACCTTAAGTTTTTTATAGTTTATGTCGAACCAAAAATAGCTGTTATTGTTAATTAGAATATGATATAATGTTCACCCAATTAAAGCAAGAAATATATCAAGTGTTGAGAACCGCTGAAACGTTGGGTATAACAAATCAAAAGCTTTTTTTTTCTGAATTTGTAGTCGTGATTCCTTTAAGGATTTCTAACCTCCTCCAGTCTATACTTAAACATCTAAATTTTAATAACTGTTTTGAAGTATGCTCACTAAAAGTTTGTATGCACATGCACATATTCACGCGATTCGTGAAAATCAAAGTTAATATTCCAATGTTACCGAAGAAGATTATTAGGCCTAACTCCACATAATGCTCAAGGGTTGTTTTTCACAAAGCAATGTTAATATAAGAAGGTATCAAATCAAAGTCAGATTTGTATAAATCTTCATCTCAAGCTAAACATTATATTTCCTGAATGTATGATTTTATAAAAAAATTATTTGCCGATTAAGCAGTCTATCACATGATGGAAATTTGTAATGCGGGATCGAGAACAAAGTAGCGTTAACAGTGATGGCTACTCTAATGTTATATCCACAGGGAAACATCAACTTCTACGACAGACAAATATTTATATTTTATTCACCGTTGGACTTTCTGTAGCTCTGGTTGTTTTTCTTTTCAATGATGTTTTACAAATTGCTGTAATTCAGTCAGCAGATTTCACATCTCACTCCTTCACTGTTGTAATACTGGTAAGTTCTTCTGTAGGTATATGCACAATATATATATATATAATAGTATCTACCCAAAAGCAATGCATTTCAGTTTTATCTTTTAGGTTTAATTCTAAGAGTAAGCACATAGAAATACAGACTTAAAACCAGTATTAGACAACATATGTTTAATGTGCATACGGAAAAGTAGTCACAAGGATTAGCTTTGTTGTAGTACTCTCTTCTTTTCTTTTTAATGTTTGAGGCAGTTGTTCTTCGCATCTTAAGAAGATATTGTTTAGGCTTAAGAAACTCGTAGTATATCGTTAATTCCAACCAGAACGCAACTGTCAGTTTAATATTAAATATGCCAACGTCAACATTTGTTGTTATCGTATGTTGTTTTGTCTTAGTTTATGAAATAAGGATTTCAGCTTTAATGAGTAGTTCTAGAAGTTTGAAAAGTTATTGAGCGATGTTTTAATTCATAATATACCCCGAGTAATCGGAAACTCAAGCTAAAGTTAAGGTTCAGTAGGTTCTATTAGAAAGTCTTTTTACTATTTTATTTTTATCAGTCATTATCTGTTTATAACTCTGCCTAGAAATAGGCTTAATATTAGATCCTTCTACTTTTTCAGATAAATATTTTGTCTCGTTCCTACAGTTTAAAATACTATTTTAAACTGGTTTATAATATGCCTCTTATATCGGATCGGATCGTAGAGCAAATGACGACATAGGACACAATTTTCTAAAACTGATTAATTTATTTGTCACCAGACATTAGTATTAGGCCTACTATATTTTTGACACTGCATTCTGTATATAGTCCCGCAGGGATTTTTAAGAATTAGAAGACTGTATTATAATAATAGCATTCCAACCACACTATGTATGTCATATACAAGTAAATTAATTATAATCATGCTTTGCCAGCTTGAAAAAGGAGTGCAAACCATAACTATTTTCTAGAACCGGTTTAAGCTGGATCAGAACCGTACGGCAGCATATTTAAGAGGTCAGTGCAGTAAACGTTTAAGTGTATGGAAATATATTCAGTATAAAAATTTAATCTTAAACAAGTGTAAAGACGCCTACAAAATATTGCTCTGTGGAGCAAGTGTCGAGAAACAGATATTTTTTCATTTCGTCAAACACTTCAACTGTGCCCGGCATGGCCAGGTGGTTAGGGCGCTCGATTCGTAATCTGAGGGTCGCGGGTTCGAATCCCCGTCACACCAAACATGCCAACCTCCGCCATTGCCTGGTTCCAAGTCTAGGATGAGAAAGGAGGAGGGTTGGGTGCGAGGCTAGCAACTCCGCCCCGTAAAAACCAACCTGCTACAAGTAACTGCAACAACAACTTCCGTTGGCGAGGTGTTGTTGCGGCCATATGCTCCACTGGGAGTTTACAGGAATAAAAAACAAAAAAAAGTTGTTTCTATTTATTTACCTATCTATATCTTTAAATTAATAATGCAAGAATAATGTATTGCAGGATAAACAAGCAACATCGGCCAATAATAAAAAGGCTTTACTTAAAAAGAGTAAAACCGTACAAACTTAACTTAGTAGAATTTTAAATATGTCTGTTATGCTACAATTAGCACATTTTGAATGTGGCTATGTGAGTGTGTGTATGTGTAAGATAAGTCGAGTCTTTCCAAGGTTTGAATGTTTCGAAATATGTATTTTTAACGTGAATACAAAAGTATAATTTACTCCGTGATACAGTTTCCATTCAATTTCTTTATATCCTGCAGCTTCCTATGCGTTTACTCTGAGGGTAAATAGGTGAATCTGAGAATATTACAGAGTAGATAAGAAGGAGAAAACTGATATTGTTAATCCTGAGGTTTTTTTTTTTCTTTGAATAAGTAATTGTCTGTGCTTTTCTGAACTTTTTTGAACTTCGAAACATGATCTGAAAGAATAATTAAACACTGAGGTGTGGCAGTTGTCAGAGAGAATGATCCAATGTAGGAGAAGTCCTCTTCTGGACATGGGGCTTTTGCTGATGCTACAAAGGATCATGATAACCATCTTACTGCAGCCGTAGAACTGCTTTTATCTGGTGTGCCCAGAACAGTTGATAAAATTCTTCTCCTGAAGTTGAAGCTCAGCACAAAGGAGGCTCAGATGACCGAGAATCGTTTTGGTTGTACGTGGTCTGACGAATCCAAGACTGAAAGGGGCGGTCTTGACAGGATCCTTGGAAATTGCCAATCAGTGCAGTAGATCAATGATTCTGGTCGATACCACACACAACAGATAGAGTGCTCGAGAGATGAAGTCTGCCAGCAGGAGCTATTTTAGCAGCAGGTGAGATGGTGGGTACCAAATGTTAAAAGTGGTAATCTTTGACATAGTATTGAGCTTTTCTGTGATTAAAGGTATTCTGTCAGAGCGACCTTGGACTGCAGAGCAACTTGAAGGTGACCAAGGTCAATGGACGAGCTACTTCTGGTTACTCACTATTCAGCACACCACTGGTAGGGCTCTAACACTTATTCAAGTGTAGCAGTTCTGACAACAGCTTACTCTACCATGCTCCTGATTTATAGTAGGGTTCAATCGAGCATGGACTGAGAGTCTGTTGAGAGAAGGGGCGAGAAGCATATGTCAAAATCATGGGTAATGTGGTGTAGGCAAAGCAGATCTCTCCTCTGATGTTAAAGGTTACTACCAAGGAATTTTTGGACCACTTCCTTAAACATTTTAAACAAGTTACTGTCTATAATAAACATATTCGGGAATGTGCCGATGATTCTGAATAAATATAGTTCAGTACTGGACTTAGTCAAGTCTTTGTATAAGTGGGGAAGTATTACAGCTGCAATGATCAGCTGAGATGTCGACGATGACCTCCTGATCATTTGGTTGCATTAAAATGCAAGTTAGAATGGCTATTTGACTGAAACGAAGCAGTGTTCCTGCTTTCCGAGCTACTGAATAATTTTGGTAGCAAAATGATGGTCTGATGTTTTGCAAAAAATCATTCACCCAACCTGGGCGTGTAACAGAAGTTCTTTGGAATTGACCTAGTAGTACTCAAAAGACTACCCAGTATAACTCTTCCATGTTTGATAAGGGAGTTGTGTTCTTTTTCAGCATAGAATGTAAATTGAGTAACTGTTGTTATGTATTAGAATTTCGAATAGTCCAAAGCCGAGTTAAATTGTACCTTGGATTTAGTATTTAAATAAATGCCGATATGTAATCAATTTGTAATTTGCCAACAAGATCGGTACACACAGTTTTCTTTTTTAACACAAATGCGTTTTAATATACACACCACAGTACAATTTACAATAACAATGATTACAAAAAGTTATTACAAACAATGATTCATAAACAAAAGTTTCACAAACTTACAAACAATTTTGCCGGTGATTAATTATTTTGTGTTGCAGGTAAGACCTGTTGAATTTCACTTCTCACAAATGGCGACACATTACAACACCATAACTGTCGATGAGTAGTTTACGGGAGTAGCCCGAGTTAGTTATCATGGTAATGGTGCACGAACCAAAAGCAGTCTGTCGACAGATACTAGTGTATGCGAAAAAAATGTTCAAATGTAGTTATATGGTAGTATCCAAATACCCATTTGTGTGTGTTTTTGTACATGTCATTCATGATCGTCGTGCCACATTAATGGGTCAATTGCTGACACTACAACGGGAAATTATCTGGATGTAATGAAATTAAAATACGAAGTTAACTGTGATTTAATCAAAAACATCTTAGGTGTGAAAAAAAAAGTGCAGCCAAAAAAGTATTCAGTGTGCGACTTAACGGAATGAAGTCAAAATTGGCGGCCAAATTGGTAGCTACACTTATAGCATTGATAAGAATACAGCAAATATTCATTTATTAGCTAGTCAGGCCATGTTTTTTGTTCAATTTGGGGCATTATGATGGATAACGATTGAGTTTGGAAATATTTAGCATAAAGAGAATTTTATGGGAAAATAGGAATAATGGCTAAAATCAATATGATCTGTTATTTTGTAAGCATTATCTAGCAACATTTCAATTGGACTGAACTGAAACTGTTTGTATAAAGTAAAAAATTAGTTAGTATCGTATCAAATGAAACTTGATGTACTAAATGTCTCACTTGGTTATGTTTAAATGTTTTCAATCATTTAAATTGAAATATCCCAAAACACACAGTTTTTTTAAAATATTATTTTAATACTATTTCACTACAAGATGTCGTCGTAACAACTACTCTCATTCTAGTGGTACGGCTTTATACTTGTTTTTCTTTGTGGTAAACTTGTATCTGAAGTGAATAAAAGAAGTAAATGAGATATTGATGTTAATGAGTTTATACGGTCAGAAAAATCTAGATTGTCGCCCACATGATGGTCAAACTATTTTGGTTTCTAGTATGGTTACCCAACTCTGTAGTATTTCCCCCCATTTCTTTACTACCAGACCCAATTCTACAGTTAGATGGTAGTATAAAGAATATGACTGGTTTCCCGAATAGTTGTGATCCCTTGTCATGTTGGGGAGCACAGATGGATACAGGTTAAGTTCAATACATGAGGATGCCTGTGTTGATCGAACTGTCCATAGATAGTGGAGATACATGTTCTACAGTAGGATACACGTGACTACATATAAGCCTATGGATGAGTCACTTCATAATGGTAATAACTTTCACGACTTGCTCTTAAAGGAAATTTTGGGACAGAGAATCATTGTAACCGGATCATTACAACGATTATCTCACAATTTTTTCTAGCCAATCGAAATTTGTTTGATCCTATATTTTCAGTCCTGATTTTAACTATTTAAGATCATACTTTTAATCCTTATGGCTTTCTTTGATTTCAACTACCAGTTTTGAGCCACTGTTATCTGAATTGTAACAAAACCCGTTACTTGAACTAAAATGAAAAGCTATATCCTGTCCAAGCAAAACAAGGATTAAGTATGACGAAAGAGAGAGCCTTGAGAAGGAATTTCTAGCCATTAAAGCGTTCTATCATGAAGACTTAATCTCAGGCTGCCAAAGAATTTCCTTTTGGCATGAGAACTTGGATATAGAGGTGATTGTGTCTGCAGGACTTTCAATCCCATTAGTGTAGCACTTATGGTGATAATTTCCTTGAAGTCAAACCAGACTACAGAACAAGTACTGGTGCAGATTGTGTACTGTTTTTGTTTTATATCATTCTTAGTGTTACTAGCCATATAATCAACAAATAAAAGCAAGTAAAATGTATATATATATATGTATATAATGTCATAGATCAGTCATTTGTTTTCTTTCTCTAAGAAAAGTAAAGCTATATATATACTGTTATTATTTATCTATAAATAAAAGAGCCAGATAATATGTTATCAATGCTAAGAATTGAAGGGTTTACATTGTATCTTGTATTTTATCGTGAGTTTTGAAAAAAAAAAGAGTTGTTTTATATTGTATTTTTTATTTGATGGCAAATTACTTATTTTACTATGTATTGCAATACTAAAGGGTTCATTTTATCTTTTAATTTATGAAGGGTTTATTTCATGCTTAATTAAGACACAGGATTTTATTTTTGTACGTCATCATTGGTCAGTGTTAAAGGATTTAATTTTGTATTGCATGTGTATGCTTTTATTAAAGGTTTTGTTTTATACTTTGAGTTAGCGTTGAGGGATTTTAATACGTTTATCATTCTTAAAAGGAATTTATTTTGCATTATTATCTTTGTTAAAATGTTTATTTGCTGTTGTATGTGTTATTGTTAGCTATTGCTTCTTTAAGGGGATAGGTGATTACTGTTAAAGAATTTTATTTTGTTATGTTTAATTTGTAACTTTTGATTGTTTTGGTATTGGTGGTTCTTTATCTTACTTATTGAGATGCTAGGCAAGTGTTTTTACAGGGGCGAAGACAAGTTATACGGATTTCCTAACAGACACGCAAGTTTAATTAATTTTTAAGTTTTAAAACTATGGTTGGCCTAAATTTAAAGGGGGTATGGGAATATATGGTACACTAAGTTTTTATATTTTCTCTGGCCTCTCAGTTACTAGTTGAATATTTCAATATTTCTGTATGCTTTGTGCTGATGTTACTATAAAGCATGAGTCAAGATAGCCACTGTTTCTCTCACTTTAGAAGTTTACGGGATTGAATGAGTCACCAAGAACGTCACGTCATTAGCAAAGATTGCCATATCATGAAACATGTTAAAAACAATGACAGTGATCGTTTCTCATAGTAAACACAGTGATTTTCTAAGGCCTTGACATCTCTTGTTGACTTGAGAGTAGCCCTCCGTTACGTGAATGATGTGTTAACCTCACTGTGTTTTTCTTTGTTTTTCAGGTTTTAGCTAGATATCATGTAGATTTTTCAGTCTAAACTTGGGCAGATTTTCTTGGAGTTAGATGAATTTCCAGTAGATATAATTTTGATCTCTTTGTTTACAAATTCTACACATTTAGTGTTCAAAGGTTAACTTTGAGCTTTACTATGTATTTAGCCTTTAATATTATATTTTTCGATTGTTTACACTTCTGGGTTTGCAGCTTAACTGTGAACCTGAACTTCTGAGAAAGAACTAATAAAGATCTCTCTTCCCCGCTCCAGTTAGGGCCTGGTAGTTAGAGCACTCCATTCGCAACTTGAGGTTCAAATCCCGTTACCGAGCATGCTTGCCCTTTCAACTGTGGGGCGTTATAACGTAACGGTAAATTCCATTTTTTGTTGGTGAACGAGTAGCCCAAAAGTTGGCGATTGGTGGTGTGGTCTAGCTGCCTTCCATTTAGTCTATCGTTTCTAAATTAGGGACGGCTAGCGGAGAAAACTCTCGAGTAGCTATGCGTGACATTCCACAAA
>NW_013668366.1:89113-92551 GCF_000517525.1 Limulus polyphemus | reverse complement strand
TATTAGATTGCTACATATGAATAACAGGTTGCTGTAAGAATTCCTGCTCATGTACAAATTCCATAGGCCACTTTTTATATTTCTATGCTGGGAAAGATTGCATAGAACACAACTTTCATTAATCTGTCACTCCTTTCCTTTTTTGAGGTGAGAAAAGTCTTGTTTCATTTTTCATGAGTAGCTTCTCTGTAATGTATTCATGTATATACATGCTGGTATCTAGCTTGGTATTAAAATCATGAAAGGGAACAGTTTGCATATGTTACATAACTGTTCTTTATGTACCCAGAATTAAAATATAATGTTACCCTGTTGGTAGTGGAACTGAATTTATCTAATATAGTTAGTAATAGAGATACATCAGAAGTAATATGATACTTTTGATTGGGGAGTATGTGGGATTCTAGGTGGCAGTATCCTATACTGACAGGCAAGTGGACCAGTTGAACAAATTAAATGTTGAGCTGAAAGCAGATCCACCTTGCATCCAAAAGTACAATGGAAAAAAAACGTGTCTTGTACTCCTTCACCACACATACATGCACAGTCTTTGTATGTCTAAATAGAACTATGTCTTTTACTCCTTCACCACACATATACACACAGTTTTGTACATCTAGATAGAACCATGTCTTTTACTCCTTCACCACACATACACACACAGTCTTTGTATGTCTAGATAGAACCATGTCTTTTACTCCTTCACCACACATATACACACAGTTTTGTACATCTAGATAGAACCATGTCTTTTACTCCTTCACCACACATACACACACAGTCTTTGTATGTCTAGATAGAACCATGTCTTTTACTCCTTCACCACATATATACACACAGTTTTGTACATCTAGATAGAACCATGTCTTTTACTCCTTTACCACACATACACACACAGTCTTTGTATGTCTAGATAGAACCATGTCTTTTACTCCTTCACCACACAGTCTTTGTATGTCTAGATAGAACCATGTCTTTTACTCCTTCACCACACATATACACACAGTCTTTGTATGTCTAGATAGAACCATGTATTTTACTCCTTCACCACACAGTCTTTGTATGTCTAGATAGAACCATGTCTTTTACTCCTTCAAACTGTGTGTTTGTACATCTAGATAGAACCATGTCTTTTACTCCTTCACCACAACGTTTGAAACTTGTTTAGTTAAATCCAGTTTTACTCAAACTTTACCAATACAAACTATCATGCTATGACATATTTCACAATAAGCCTCACTTTACTGGCTTAAGACTAAATCCAAACATTCACTTGGTACTTTGTAAGGTAACAATCTCACATTTATCCACGTTACTTTACTTCTCACAGGAATAAATATATAAAAGTCTATTGTACTCCTTGTTGGTAAAAGAAGTGGAATGGAAGGTGTACCATAGCTTGTTACCACTAGAGGGCTGAAATAATTTGATTGAATCTTCCTCACACTTGTTCAGGAATAGTCACAGGAACCTTGAAAAAAACAAAATTTTCTGGTTAATATCTGTTTCATTGCAACACAAAAACAAAGTAAATCCAGAAATAACATAATAGACAAGCTGGCTATCTTTTTTAATCAAGAAAAGAAAAAATACTAAAAATGCTGATGGACAAAATATTATTGACCATACATATTCAAGATGTAGAGAGAACTTTTGTTGACCAGTACCAAGTATCCTCTTCTTCCAACATTAATTCAGTATGTATACTACAATTACTATAGTTCACAAAAAAGTATAGTTTTTCAGTATCTCCCTGTCTTTTATTTAAAATATGTTTTCCCTTTTTTTTTTGTAAAATAATAATATGGTAATTTTGGACATATTTCTTTGTCTGTTTTTGTAAGAACTTGAGGTAATTAATACAAAGGTATATTCAAATGGTCTTGATGAGATGGGCTTCACAAGGTAAAAGAATATTTTATGTAAAGTATTGAAGTGTTGTGCATAAGAAATACAAGTTAGGTACAGGAGATAACTATCCTATTTGGATTATCTGATCTGTCATTAATAGGCTTTGCCATTTTGGATTTTGTTTTTCTCAAGTTAGCTAACTCCAACTCAAAATTACCATTCTTATTTCTTTTTTGCGAATTATTTTCTCAGTTACAATCAATATATCTTAATATCCTATTAATTAACTTTCCATATATTTGAAAACAAACAAACTTAGAACTTTTAAATGTATAATTCTTTTCTTAAAAAAAATTCATTGTGCATTTTTCATCATAAATATACATGTTTTGCCAGTTTGTGAAATAAATTCTGCACATTCACATGTAAGTTTATTAAACCGGTGTTTTCAACTAATGAGTTAAATTTTATAATGATACACGTAGTGTTTTGCTGTATGATGCATTGTTGTGAAGACTATTTTTTGGGGGTGTAGAAAGTGCAGTAATTTTCTGAGTTAAAAAAAGTTGAGTTTTAAAGGTAGAAAGTATGAAGTACAATATTTTTATGTGCTTGCAACGTTTTTATTTGTGATATTGTGTTTTGGCTGTAGGATATATTTATTGATATTGCAGTGCATATATTAAAATATTTGGAAGCATTATGGTGCATTGTTTTTACTCAATATTAATACAAGTGTTTAAAATGTAAAGGCTTTAACTTCACTATGAAGACAAATTTATTATTGTACTTACACAATCTTCCTCTTGAACCACTTTTAATTGACAAAATCATAAAACGAAAATTTTATATATACACGACTGTTCAAGTTTAATGTGAGTGTTATAATTTGGATGGTTTAATTATAGCACAAGTGTTAAATTTACTTATTTTTAGAAGCAGTAGTTTACTGCAGCTTTGTCTACATAACTGTTTACAAATCACACATTGTATAGTTCAACTGTTGTGAATTGGCAATTGTTGTATTATTGCATCATCTTACTAGAACCTTCTAAGCTTTTCTCATTGTTTATAGCATCATAGTGTGTGGAACATTCTAGGCCTCTGTCAGGCTATAAATATGCATCCAAAATGCAGTATAAGTTAGAAATAGCTGATTAGATAGGTAGATAGACTGCTTGATTGTGAATTGAGCCATAAAGAATGTATAGCGGCAGCTTTTTAAATGAAATTATCACAGATTGTGTTGTAATAACAGAGTAGAGAAGAATAAGTCCTCTTGTCAATTGTGTTCTAAAGTATCTGAACCAGCCTATGTAGACTTTAATGAAAAAAAAACCATTATTTACAACTGGATACAACTGTGGTAATTAAGTGTGTAACAAACATTTGTAGATACGTTTGACTTGTTTTAATATATTATTTTAAAACAAGAGGACTGTGTGCTGTTTGTTTATTGTTAAAATTTATTGGCAACAAGTCGGCCCGGGATGGCCAGGTGGTTAGGGCGCTCGACTCGCAATCTGAGGGTCGCGGGTTCGAATCCCCGTCCCACCGAACCTGCTCGCCCTTTCAGCCTAGGGGCGT
>NW_013668366.1:87536-88941 GCF_000517525.1 Limulus polyphemus | reverse complement strand
GCTCTCATGTAGTTTTGCATGGAATTCAAACAAAAACAAGCCAACAAGTCACAAACAGACACTTGCTGTAAAGAATCCGGTCAATACACATATATAAAAACCTAACAATCTTAATAATCCTGTTCATTGATAAGAAGCACTTATGGCTGTCAGTAACTGTGTTGAACTGAAAGTTTGCCCTAATTTTTCACCAATATATATTTTTGGAAACACTCATACATATTCCTAAATTTTCACCTAATGAATCCTAAATTCATCTTTGTTATTATTACTATCTTTTAATTTATGGTGTGAGTTAGCACAGCAGTGAAATTATGTATGCTGAAGCTGGTGAACCATTTTCGGATCTGTACGATGTCAAGAATATTTGGTAGAATGCTATTGGCTGTCTGGGGCCATCTGATTAGTGACGACGGCAGATAACCATAGTGACTTTGCCATAAATACCATACTATTTTCAAACCGAAACCCAAAACTCGAGCGCTTTCGAATAGTTGACTATTATCCTTCAGGAGGATATACTGTTTATTATTATCATTTCATTTAAAAAGCCTGTGAACATAAAATAATCGAGTAAGGTTTCACAAAGTTAAACAATATATTGCTAAATATAACTATTTTTTTTCGCATATTTTTTTCACCTTTAAAGCTTTCTCTTCATCTATTTTATTAAAAACTCATTTAATTTCCATCATAAGGTCATAAGCTAATTTTAATAGACAGATACCCCTGTGTTTGTTTGTGAAATTAATAGAAATTTTGAGATATTGAAAAATCTACATGTCGAGATGTTTTTGTGTCTTACTAAATAGATAAACCGCCAGAATGCTTGAGTGCTTTAAAAGAGTGCTCTATTCTTCATCGTCATACTTTTGAAGCGATACACGTACTTCACATTGCAGTAATTTTTACTAGCACTCCATGAAAAATAATACATTTATCAGTTCAATTGTAAATACTGTTGACACATCGAAAAGAATTTAGTTAAAACTAGTTTTAGATTGAAAAAGGAGCGATAAGAACTTAATCATTCAATATATTTTGTATAGCTCTTTTGGGTTTTCTACTGTGTTCAGTGTAACATTAACAAATAAATGTTGTTTAACCCTACAATTAATTACCAATGAGGTCTGGATTTTTAACCACATTTATCTAAACTATTTATGAACCAAGTTGATTGTGGGTCCATGAATCTGTTCGTTACTGGTTGCCTAACAAAGGAATGATTCTTACAAAAATATCCAAGATCACCAGTTCGTTATGTAATACATTATTATTAAGTCACTAATTTATTTACATTACTTCATGTTAATTACTGTCATTTTTATTGTTTTTATTATATCAGTTCGTTATGTCTGTTTGTTTGTTTTGAATTTCGCGCAAAGCTACACGAGGGCTATCTGCT
>NW_013668366.1:79303-86846 GCF_000517525.1 Limulus polyphemus | reverse complement strand
TCTCCCTTGTACATTTTGACTGTTTTTTTTTTTTTTAGGGTAAAACGTTATTATTTCAGGTTACCTACTCAGTAAATTG
The DNA here is from genome assembly GCF_000517525.1 of Limulus polyphemus. NCBI lineage: Eukaryota > Metazoa > Arthropoda > Merostomata > Xiphosura > Limulidae > Limulus > Limulus polyphemus. The sequence continues at coordinate 86,767 of NW_013668366.1, read as the reverse complement.
GCCATGTGTGTAATGGAAAGTTAAGTTGGATTAGTTGCGATAGACAATGCTCATAGTAAGTTAAGTAAATTTACTTTCTTTATTTTTCTTACAGTAAATTTGCATATTGTAAATGGGGTATTAATATTTGAATACACATTGCACGATGTTGTTGTTTGTTTTATGTGTGCTCTCCAGGGGTTGAGGGCTTATAACCCTAAAATTCGATTTTCGATATTTGCGATGAGCACAACACAGGTAACCCATTGTGTAGCTCTGTGCTTAACATCAAAATAAAATAAAAATACAAACAAATTATTTATTTTTGACTTAATTAACAATATTTTTGCGGTATTGTCTCTCTCTCTAGATATATATATATTGTGTGTGTGAAAAGCGCTTCGACTCTACACTTAAATTATAGCACGTGTCACAGTAATGTTAAGTTTCTTTCCAGAGATAGCAGAATCGCATGAAATATTGGGATTGCGCCGAAAATATCGTTAAGAAAGGGTAGCCAACTGATCAATCAATGTAATCTAATCATTACAAGTTTTCGTAAAATTACTCAATATGTGTATTAGATTCTATGAATTAAATTAAGCTAGGTCTGATATTACCTTTGTTTCTCGAACCATAAGACTTTATTGTTCCAAGATCTGATTGAATTGCAGCTACTGAGCAATATTGCAATTTCTTACAATAAACAAGTTTATTATTATTAATACACATTACAGCTTTTACCGCAAGGAAGGCTGGGATACAACAAATTTATTGAAATAAATAGTGTTTGGATTATCCTGTGTTCGTTGTATCCCAGCCGGATTGAAAATCTCTGGATTAAATGAAACGAGTCCTCTGCAATGGATATGATGAATGTGTAATGTGGTTAAAATACTATTATTATACACTCTCCTAATTCTTGAAAATCTTTATGGGACTATATTAAGAATTGTGTTCAAAAATATAATAAGCCTAACATAGAGATTGTTGAATGTTGATTTCAATGCAGAAACATTCTTTACCGTTAAAACGTTACTAGTCTGGTCTTTGTCACTGTTTGGTCGTAGTGTGCAACCTGGGAAGGTCAGGTTCAATCCAGTCGTCTTCCTCCCAAACCCAAAGTACTTGATAGGCTTGCCAACATTTTGAAGTACATCGAAATGGTTCTGTTCCAGAAGAAAATGCCACGCCCACTTGTCACATCCTCTATTTCACAAATTGCCAATAGTTTTTCTTTGACACTTTTATTTAAAGGTATCTTTAACGTTTATACTACATTATTTATAGCCAATAGAAAATCAAAGATTTTGGTCAATCAAATGACGTATTATATTATGTTGTTTTCTGTGTAAAGAATTGCCTATTGCCTGTTTCATTAACAGTCTACAGCAAAAAAGGGAGATTCAGATAAGTACTGTACCATATTTCTTGTTTTTCATGTGTATTTTTTATCTATTATTATAAAATCAACTAAAATGTAAAAATTAAAAACTTATTAGGTTAGATAGCGTGAGAAAATAAAAAATAATAAAATTTCAGCACGAAGTATGCTCGCGAGCAGCTCGTACAGTACGTAGTTCGAATCTCGATACGATAACGTGAGCTGCAAGTTCGCGGAGTGACACTAAAGTGTTTTTCATTTGCAAGCAGAAATTTGTGAAGAGGCTTTGTTCTATTCTTTTTAAATCTATTTTTGAGAATCCGGAAGATTTCTCAAGCATTCTGGGAGCCGGAAGAATATATGCAATTGCGGCAGACACCCGGCGAATTCGTGAGGGTTGGTAAGCCTAATATTTGAAAATATTCACACTGGTGATTGAATTTGAAATGTCGTATCTATTTCATAAATTATTCTTCCTTACTGTAAAAGCTATAACTTGTAATAAAAAATGCTTATACGCAGTAAATAAAATCCAAACGAAACTATCGAGTCAAACTATAGCAACAATTGAGTTTTGTTCATATAATTGATTTTCTTTGTTTCTCACGTCCAACTTTCTTGTCATCTTTGTCTTCCGTCACTATGTTTATAATTATAGCCCTAACCTTATCCCTTAGCACCAGGAAGTAAAACCTCAGATAAAAATGTTAAACAACAATAAGCCGTTTGAAATCCGCAAGGAATAGAGAAATTTATATATACATACCTTTAAATTAATCCATTTTGGCCAAAGATATGGTCAACTTTCCGCATGTCGAATTCTACAAAAACAAAAAACTATGCCTCACCGAAAGAATCTGCTTATGATATGGGAAGATAGGAAAAAAGATATTCATTTTATTACCAAAAAACAACTAAAATTGAAGAATGTAATTTTAAGTTTAGCCTTTATAAAAAATATGCAAAAAAGAAAGGATAATATCAAACTTCCTCAAAATAAAAATGAAAACCACAGTTTAACATAAATCTAAAAGTATCACAGAAAATATCAAATGAAACTTTTAAAGCAAACCATAAAGGAAAAACATAGAAATGACAATTTTCCGCAAAAATGAACTTTGAGTACCCCAGAAGAATACAACTTTCAAATTCATCATTAATGAAAAGGACCTACTTTAAAGGCTAAACAGTTAATCGAAATTTAGACAGAAAGCTAGAAAAACTTTGTCTATCATCACAATAATGATAAACAAAACTGATGTTATAAAAAAAATTATAATCAACTTCGCAAACTTTCAACTCAGTGAATTTCAAACTATAGCCTTAAATAAAGGTCTCAACTATGCAGTGACTCCTCATTCCATTCTAGAGTTAAGTTCAAAAACTAGCTTTGAAGATCTTTACAGGAAAGTAATACTAATAATAGAATCACTCACGAATCCAAATCAATAGCAACTAATCCCATGACCAAGACTTCATAAAGAATCCCTGTTTAAATCATCGCATGACAACGAAGAATCACCGGAAATACTCAACATTTCAAACAAAGCTAGAAACCAGGTTTCGATACCTGTGGTGGGCAGAGCACAGATAGTCCATTGCGTAGCTTTGTGCTTAATTACAAACAATACAATACAACCTTATTGGCAAATATATTGAATGAAATGTCTAAATTTACTCATTCAAACACTGACCTCTACCCAAAAGACAATAAAAATATTATTAAAAGCAAAGCTATTACTTTTAAACGTAACAACTGTTTGCATACAAATCAACTAAAAACACCAAAATCTATGGCCTACCGAAAGCCTGTAAAAACTTACGCCTAGTTATGTCTTCTATAACTTCTTAATCCACATCCTTCGTAAATACGTCAACTGGATTTTGGAACCTTATGTTTCCAAAATAAGTAAGTACTCAATAAAAACATTTCACACCTCTTACAATACTTGCATAGTTTAGACTGCAACATCATTATGTCTAGTTTTGATGTCATAAACCTATTTCTTCAAACTCACTTTTCACGAGGCGATACAACTCAATGCAGAAATTATTTCATAAGACCCCCAAAAGAGGAATACCTAATCGAAATGTCACAACTAGCCACATTTTTTCCCCTTTCAATACAAAGATTCGTGCCTCTTTCAGTTAAATGAACTTGTCATACAAAACTCATTATCCGGTACTTTAGCCACTCTTTTTTTTTACATTGCACAGAACAACATGCCAGAGCCACTTCCTTGTATTAGATGTACTTCCACAGGGTCCCCGGAAGTGTTCTGTTTCAAGGGTAAATAAAAACAAAATTAGGATTAACAAATATTTTTGTTTCTTGCTTTTGAAGTTCATATCTCATACTGTGTTGTAGTCTACAGAGTTCATAATTCTTCTTGTGACTCATGGCATGTGCATGTTTTACTGACGTCACGACAGTATAAACTGCAACGTTAAGTGTCCCATATGTGACGTCATTTTAGTGTCTATTGACTGACTAACAGACAACACACTACTGTATAGGGTTACTGCGAGGGTTAACAGGTGACCCCTCCAAGCAGCTTTCGGCCGCCTTTCGAGGAAATAAGCCTTCATTTTGGCTTAACTGTGCAGATAGCCGTTTTTTTTGTTTTTTTTGTGGTTTTATATCTGAAGGTGAACACACAAAATACCTTCAATCATAAACAATCTACACAAAGACATACAATTCACAGTTGAAAATGAAAAGAACTACATGATAAATTTGTTAAACATTAACATCACACGAACACCCCACCCCATTCCAGGGCTTCACAATTAAAATTAATAGAAAAGCATATAAGTGGAAATTAAATAGTGTTTCTCTAACCATGTAACACACCAGAAATTAGGCACTCTAAAAGCTTCCTAAATTTAGCATACACTATAGAACCACAGAAGGCATTGATGAAGAAGTTGCACACCCCCTTGAGATGGATTCCTGTACATGGTGAGGGGACCTCCCAGGGAAGGTTCTGTATCTTCAGTTTACCTCCTCTGGTATCCAAACATCCACCCAAGTATTTGCCATGCGTAGCATCCTATGAAAGGGAGGAAAGGATTCTGGTGGTTGAGGGGTGTCATTGATGGGTTAGTTTATGTTGGTGGCACTTTGACAGGTGGCTCCCCCAGGGTCAATTGGCTGGTTCTGTTGGGCTAGGGTCAACTAAGTACCAGTGTTGGACGTTCTCAATGCATGTTGTGGCCATTGTGTCTGATGCTGATGTTTGGGCATATTACCCACTAAACTCTGGTGTCTCTACAGTTCTTTACTTTGGCATTGTAGTGCATTTCTTTGTAGGACTTCATGGTGGGTGGGGTCAGTGGGCACTGAAGTTTCTTCATTTCTATAGAGAAAAAAAAGCATTGATAAGAAAGCAACCACATTCGGAAGACTTTGAACAGCAGTCACCACCCCAATCTGTACCTGTAACTCGTTTTGTTTTGTTTATATTCATTCTGTATTCTTTGTCTAAGAAACCTTTCGGGCAAATGTTCCCTTTTTCATTCAGAAGGGATTAGAGGGGCTTACTGGCTCTCTGAAGTCATTTAAGAAGCTATGTTCTGGGGACATGTTTGTGGAAGCATCTATATCAAAACACTACAAACTCCTTCTGAAGTCAAAGGCCATTTTGGATATACCTATTGATGTTACTCCCCATGCTATTTTGAATTCCTCATGAGGAGTTATCCTTGAGAGGGAATTTAGGAACATCCCAGAGTCAGAGATCCTTGCTGGTTTCTTCAACTCATATCTCCACTCATAAAAATGGAATTGTGTTGCCTACTAATGTTCTTCTTTCGACGGTTATATCGCCATGTCTCCCTGACACTCTCAAGGCAGGTTATCTGAACTGTAATGTACAGCCTTATATTCCTTACACTCTCCAGTGTTTCCAGTGTCAGCGGTTCAGATATTCAAAGGCATCTTGTTTGGTTCTTGGACATGTGCTCATTGTAGTAGCAAAGACCACGATGCTTACCAGTGTCAGCTAGACCCTCACTGCATCAATTTTGGTGGTTCCCACCCCTCTTATTATCGTGAAACACGACGCAACTTGAAGGTCAAGTTAAAAGAACACCAAAAAAAAAAACCCTTCTCAAGTTCGTGAACATATGAACAAAAACAAACAGTTTTTCTGAACAGAATGTCGCCATACTGAAGCATGAACCTGCCTTTAACAGAAGAAAATTGGAGAAGCCTTATTAATATAATTAAAGAATCCCACGATTAACAAATGACATCCAGGTTTAACTGTATGTGTCTTTGATTAGTATTTCCACGGACATTTCTAATCTTGTGCAAATCTTTCACGTATTCATATTTATTCACTTGTTTTGTTTTTTCTTTTTTGTTCAACTACAAATAAACAATCTGTCAGTTCACGCGAATTGAAATGCACAAACATAAGCAACTATTATCGTTTATCTAACTTAAATGCATTGTGAGATTGTTGAATGTTGACTTAAAAACCTAAACCTTCTTTATCGTTAAAACCTGTGTACTTGCGAATGAACACAAAAGTGATAGAAATATCGTACCCGTTTCAAAAATCTTCCTTATTGTAAAATCTGTAACTTGTAATAAAAATGCTTTTAGTCGATAAGTAAACTCAAAACGCAACTATTAATAAATAGTATAATTTTCAATCGACTACAATCAAATCAAATAAATAAATACTTCTAAAAGATAGAGCAAGCTAGTGGCGTGTCCAGAGGAGTTGCCAAAAAATCTCACCCTTCAACCTGTGTTGCATAAACACAATATGAATACGGTCTGAATTGTAATTTCTAGATATTGCCAATTTCATGAACAATTAAAACATGGCATATTATTCTCTTCCTACCAGCATTTTTTTTGGGGGGGGGGGGTAGTGAAAAGAGTCTCAGAAAACTGTCTATAAATTAATAGACTTTCTTCTAAGAGAAGATACCCTTCACCCACCCTCCACGATATACTTTCAGCCCTCCTGACCAAATCCTGTCGGATATTAAGAAATTTCCTTTCTTTATTAGTTAAAAACATTTGTTCCAGTATCACATTATTACACAATAAATACATTAAACAAGGGAAGTAGCCAGCACTACAAGATTTAAAAAAATGTGGACTTTTTTTCTACACAAATCATTTAAGTGATTTACATGAAAGTTATGTGTTTATTTAAAAACATCAGGAGATACTGGATGTTTTAATTTTGTTTTTAATATTTAGGTGGTCGGTCGACGCCACCTGGATACCTCTTATATTAAAGCTGATAGTTATGTAAGTGAATAGGTTTTAAATATTCATCATATAACTATATGTTTGCGTTCCAAGCACCGACATATTTCAGTTTAGGTGATATAGTATAGAATAAATTGTTTTGTGAACGTCAAGGTATAAGTACAAATTAATTACATTTATATTTGCATATATTTTTTACTTTCTTGCAGTCGCCAAGTAATCATCATTAGCCATAAGTATATTAAATTATATTATTATTATAATATGCATCTTGTATTATGTTACACTACGAGTAACTATACAAACTTTTATTTATTAATATTTAAGTCCAGAGATAAAACTAACGTAGATTTTGTCATATCTACGAAATCTATTATGATAGATTATAATCTAAATGATAGCAAGTGGCGTATAAATAATTAACTACATTTGACCGGAATATTGGTTAATAACGAAGGCATCAAATATTGATCTGCCAAATATTTTGCGGTTTATTACGTCTTGCTGTTTCTGTTTCATTTTTTGTTTTTGTCATATTTTCCAGTACATTTTATAGAAAATCCTAGTCATTAATTTATGACGTAAATCTACAATAATAATAGGTTAATGATGTCAGTTGATATTCAAAGCTACAAACTTTCAACCTACGCAAGGCTAATGTAAGAAAGAAGTTGAGCAACGAATTCACGCACTGTTAACGATATCTCAACAACATTTCTAACGTTCAAACTTTATACAGTAATATTATGTATTTGTTTGTTTGTTATGAATTTCGCGCAAAGCTACACGTAGGCTATCTGCGCTAGCCGTCCTAATTTAGCAGTGTAACACTAGAGGGAAGGCAGCTAGTCATCACCACCCACAG
>NW_013668366.1:77310-78303 GCF_000517525.1 Limulus polyphemus | reverse complement strand
CGCCCCCACGGCTAAAAGAGGCGAGGATGTTTTGGTGTGACGGGGATTCGAACCCGCGACCCTCAGATTGCGAGTCGAGCGCCCTAAGCACCTGGCCACGCCGACCCTATGCATTTGTTTTTTTACAGTTTCTAATGAGCCAGGTGTAATGGTTTGTGGATCCGTTATCATAAAATCACACCACACAATTTTGGGCTAGTTGTGCTTTATAAAAGTGACAGTCAAATCTCACTATCTGATCAGTCAAGTTTAGTCCAAGAGTTGGCGGTGGGTGCTGTTAGCGCAAACAGTCCCTGTGTAGCTTAGAGCATGGAGTCGAACAATCCCTAATTATTACATTAAAATAAGGATTAAAAAACGAGAAAAAAAATTACTTGATTGAGTTGAAGAAAACAGACTGTATACAGTGTTAAATGAAATCAATCTTTATTTAATACAAGTTAAAAGACGAGTGCATAGAACTTCAAACATCAATTCTAGATCATAGACAGAGACTTGGGACTTTTTTGTCTAGTCCTAATCTAGACTGAGAGAGTATGACATTATATGCAATAAAACAAACAACAATAACATCACCTCTCTCGCATTACAGGCGCTACTACCTACGTCAACAGATGTTCCAAGTAAAAGTAGGAAGTATTTAACCTCAAGGTATTTCTAAACCTGCACACAGTGATGTTACCAGAGAAAAATAATCAGGGATCCGAAAATAAATTTACACCAACATTGTCCACGAGAAAGGTATACACACTTTTTGACCGTATTGTTACGTCTCCATTTGTTAATTAACTTCCCGTAACTTCGTTCCGACGAAACTTTAGCGACACAAGTATTTACTTAATAAAACTGGTTTATTCTTTCCGAATACAACTTTACGATACACTTATTTTCAACAATCACGCTAAAACAAACGCTATATCAACGATACGTCTCTCTCTGACTGCAAATCAATTACACACTGTCTACACACATTACCTATACACACACTATTCT
>NW_013668366.1:72852-76375 GCF_000517525.1 Limulus polyphemus | reverse complement strand
AGTTTAACAGAAAACCTGTCCAGGGCCACTCTGTGATCCCAGTCCCGGGCCGCTTAGCCATCCCAATCCGCCCCTGAGGATAGTTCTAGAAAATAGAGGGCATGAGAATATTCACGTGATCTCGATGACGCAACAGTATGTAGATCGCTCATGAAATATGATCAATACTGAACATATCGGATTTCCTACATATGAAACTCTGTAAAAACTACATAAGCACATATATCTCATTTTTGTTTAATTTTCAGCAATCTAAACACTTTACTTTTTTATATCAAACGAACAAAAGAAAATGTGATACTATTTTAAGTACCACAAACTTATATTATAGTTTGTTTGAATTTATGCACAAATCTACACAATGGGCTATCGAAACCCGGTTTCTAGCGTTGTAAGTCCGCAGACATACCTCTGTGCCACTTCAGTTTGTTTGGAGCAACATAACACGTGATCTTAAATGTTTAAAAAGGGGAAATTTGTCACGTACATGTTTTGTTTTTTAAGTACTGCTCCGGCTTATTATAAATTTTGTAACTTGTACATTAATATTTTCGCATTCCACCGACATTAGCTACATGGCTCCACGTGCCACATACGTGTGTCATGACTTCAGAATCTCTAGTCTATTTTGAAATTCTATTATTCTATAAAGAATCTACTCCCACTGTTGGCAGAAAACAATGTAAACTAAGTAAATGATCAAACCTGAAGGAACAATTGGAGAATCTTCTTTCCAATTCATTGTAATATTGGTCTGTAAATATATAAATCATTGAAAGGAACTTCTTAGTGGACTAAATATATTAAATGTTTCTATACCTGCATGGATTCAAAACTTTACTTTCAATTAATTAATCGCAAGTCGTATGTGTTATGTATTGATTTTTTTAGTAGACTTACGTTGAAATGGGGCTGTATTAAAAATATCTTTTTTATATTGCACATTCTTAATTAATCCAGTATATTAATTTAACTAGTTTGGTTATTCGATTAATATTTAGTTTGCTGTAATAGGTAAAGTCATGGCGCATAGGTAATTGCAGTGACTCTATACGTAGGGTTAAGTACGTCATATCAAAACGTCATCTGTCCTTACAGTCCATGTCCATTCATGCTCTATATGATGACCGTGCATGTTGACAATAGCCCTGCAGCGTAGTTTCCACTACAAAAAACTCCGTCGTAAGGCTGTCATGTTCAAAGCACAATACTCCTCCTTGCAAATTTCCCATAATCCATTTAGCGTACAAGGGTGATGATTTTCCAGCGTCCGTTTAAAGAGCCCGTTTGCAAAAGCGATAGGTCAAGCTACTTGACTGTAACCATTCGTATGGAATAGCATGAATACTCGTTTCATTCTCCAGCTGCTTCAAGTATTTGACGACTGAATGGAAGGTATGACTGGAATCGTCATCTTGGTGAACCCACACGGCGTTGGTCTCATTTCCAGGCAGAGATTCTGTTGGAGAATGTTGTATACTATTGCCTGTGCGGCTTTTTCCACTGGCTTTTGTGTTCGTGGATTCTCACCTTTTAATAGAAGCCGTACTTCTTCTGGAGATGACTTGTTGCAGGTTGATCCAGACTGCTGTATTTTTTCAATGCCACTAAAATGACTTACCCGCTTGTAAATTTTAATTCCCCAATCTGAATATATCTTTATGATCTGAATGTATGGATATCTTGTATCCTTCCCACAACAATTAATGTTTTGTGGCATCACACTACATACGCACGCTAAACAATGCCAAAATGTACTTCTGATACAACCACCCGTTCTATCGCGGCTTTATATTGACGTTGGTTATCAGATGAGTTGTTGATTTCCGTATTCAAAAATTATCTTAATATAACACACTCAACCTTTTGTATTTGGGTATTGGCTTTTACTTTTGATGTAGTTGAAATGTCATTTTCTTTGTTCGTTCGTGACATTTGGACATATAAATATAAGCTGGTTGCTATAGCAAATCTTTTTTTTTTTAATTTCATTGAATATCAGTTAATATCTTTCTGTTATGTATCATTATGTTAATACAGTGAGGTTATACCTAAGAACAGAATAACAAAGTGTACAACGCAAACCCATAAAAGTCGCACAAGTTTATGAAATGAAAGCGCATGCGTGAATCTTTAATAGCTCCACGTGCCTGGCTGTGATGAACACGACGTAATCGATTGTTAGAATAACTAAATAAAGAAAATTCTCATCGCCTTTATAAAATCCTTGGATTATTGACTAGTCACTATTATATCCGCCATGATTTCGTACAAAAAACTTTCAGTGGTATTTAGTTACACTCTTCGGATAGCAGTTCTGGTAGGTTGTTTTGCTGGGTTTATTTTTCAGGCTCTAGAATTTGTTGAATTTTACTATGAACGCCAAACAACAGTGGAGATTAAGATCGAACCTATTAAAAAGATATCCTTACCAGCTGTTACAATCTGCTTTAAGAGCAAGTAAGTATAAGTACTGAGATAAAAATATGCGTAATGAGACATTGAACTGGAGAGACTGCTATAATTATGACACTCTGGACGATTGTTTTGTTTTTAATTATGCACAAAGCTACACAAGGGCTATCTGTGCTCTGCCCACCACGGGTATCGAAACCCGGATTCTAGCGTTGTAAGTCCGCAGACATACCGCTGTACCACTGGGGGGCACACTCTGGACGAAAGGGAGTCAATATACATTAGTTGAACTAAGATGACATACACACAAACGAAATAAAAGAATTGGGAAATAAACGCCCGAATTTTTGACTGTATAATGAAGTTGTCCCAGCTTGTTTGTTTTTGAATTTCCCGCAAAGCTAGGGCTGTGTGCGCTAGCCGTCCCTAATTTAGCAGTGTAAGACTAGAGGGAAGTCATCACCACCCACCGCCAAATCACAGCTGAAAGGGCGAGCATGTTTGGTGGGACGGGGATTCGAACCCGCGACCCACAGATTGCGAGTCGAGTGTCCTAACCACCTGGCCATGCCGGGCCCTTGTCTCAGCTATTTATATTGTAATTAATTATGTTAATATATCACGGTTTCCATAAGTATAATTAATCTGAAATGTAATCACAGTCAGTAGTTCCTTGAAAATCAGACTATAAAGTTACAAATCCACCATGAAACATATATTTGTATATTTTCAGACATATATGTTTATAATGTTCCTAAATTCCCAGTCACCAATTTTGCTTCTTCAAATACACCTAATAAATCTAATTGTTTTATATTTTTACATTTATCTCTGAAGCAGATTTTTAGAGTTACTATCATTGAGGAGCAAATTGCTACAACTCAAGTTTTAAACAAGGATAGACATGTTTCTCTATCATATAGTTTTTGCTCCTCATTTTTAACTATCCATTGCTGGACATAAAATACAATTTAGAGACCTGTCTTTAGTAATCATAGTTTGATTTTGATGAGTTTCAGTCATTTTAACGGTCACTGTGAATGTAAAGAATGTGCTAGTTGGTTGGTATTGAAGTTATGTGTTAATTTTACTTTAGAAATCCTTAAAA
>NW_013668366.1:68136-72302 GCF_000517525.1 Limulus polyphemus | reverse complement strand
CCACACTGTTGAACAAATTTAAAGTTCTTTTTCCAAATCATTATTTCTTAGAAGTAAATATAAGTTTGTACCCTAGTGGAGACAGTCATGTAATATTCTTGTAGTGTTTCTGTGATACAACATAAAGTATTTCAACAGTCATGTAATATTCTTGTAATGTTGCTGTGATACAACATAAAGTATTTCAACAGTCATGTAATATTCTTGTAATGTTTCTGTGATACAACATAAAGTATTTCAACAGTCATGTAATATTGTTGTAGTGTTGCTGTGATACAACATAAACCTTAAGTATGACACAAATGTTATACAGTCATCTAGGGACAATCTTGTACACACAACAATAAGTTATTATTACCATGCCTCCCTGTGAGGTATCGCTTTAGTTGAAGCTCAGAATTTTTTCTCTGAATCACTTAGTTGTAGTTTCCTAGAGTTGAAACTATCTTTCCAGTAAATTAATTAAATTAGATCACAAACAAAAAAAACTTCCCACACACACACTCACACGTTTCAAATAACCCTCAAAACAATGCAAAACATTGTTTGTCTCTCCTGCTCTTTATGTTTGATAGTATTACAAGTATCTGTTGATACTAAATAATGGTAGTTTGAATGGTAGAAATGATTAATGTTTGGAAGACGATATAAGGAAACAATGGCCCTTGAGGTGGGGTAAGGGTCAGCGGAAACTAATACATTGTACTTTTTCTCACTTATAACTCCTTTTGATAAACATATGTAACTTCGAGATGTACGTTTATTGACATGTTATTACCAAAAATTTACATTACATAAAAATCCTTTATTCATTACAAGCTTAAATATAATTTCCATATGTTTTAAACAAAGTAAAAACATTTTTGTTGTTGATGTAAGGAACTTACTTTTTAGTGTAGTATATATTAAAGTAATGTAAGTTTATGGGAGTGTTGGCCTAATGATTCTTCTACAGTAGGTGTCTATGATATATTGGCGATAAATTCAAAAAATAAACGAACAGCACGCACTCCACTTGTTTTCAAAATAATATATATGTATATATTCGGAACAAGTTAAACGTATGTACAAAATTCTTTACACTATGTTGGTCATATTTATATCTTAAACACTATATAGTTCTCTTCTTGTCAAAAGTCCACTTTAGTCTATTCAAATGCTTTAGAATTCAGTTGAGAAGCCGAACTATATTTCTCTATTTCTATCGCCAGACTATCCGTGTACATTTCACTTACGTTGCCGTTGAGTTATCATGGTTGTATCCTGTACTTGAAAAATTGTCTGTTCCTTTTTCGTGTTTCCAAGAATCGTCTGCTTTTTGTCAAAGTCCACTCGGGCCGGTTGAATTACTTTAGAACACCCTTTGACGAGACAACTTATTCCCCTTATCTCTTACGAACTTGTTAATCTCACTCTAACATATCAACCGTTAGGCCTTTCATTCCCACGACGATTAACTTTAAGTTTAATCAGAACTCTTCCTTCCCGTGACTTTACTTTACTCTCTTCTACTCTCGTCTGCTTTCCGATATTTATACGTCTATCACCCTTTTAGAAATCTCTATATCCTCTACATCAATGGATTGCACGCGATGTTCGATAGCTTCGACATCAATGAATTATAAACACAGCGTAAGATTCTTACCGAGTTACGTAACCAAACTTGTCATAACTATCGTCATTAAAATAATTGTTTTAACTCTATAGATAATACCTACACTCAACAGTCTATTATATCTGACAGTTGAAAAACAAGGAAGTATGGACGATTTAAATTGTTTGATTATGACATGTTTTTTGTTTTGGAAAATCGTTTATCCTAAACATTTCTCGACAAAATATTTAACAAAAAAAAAGAAATATATTTGTGATTTAAAGACTTTATTATATAATTATTTAAAAATTTTACTATAGACCACGAGGTTAAAATTTGTCATCTAAGCCATGTATTACATTGTTCAGGATTTTGTTTTCTTATATGACTTTTTCTTATCGTTTATTTGCAGATTCAATTTCTCGCACCTGTGTGTAATTAGGCCCGATGTCTGCCTTACAAATGTAAGTTTATCAACAATTAAAAATCATATTTTGATAATAAGATTAGTTTATATGAAAACAAAGTTTACTATATTATTTCTCTATATTTGTACTTTTAATTATAAATTGTAGTAGATTCAGTTATGTATTGGTACGTGTTTCTTCTGTGTTAGTACGTCTCCCTCTGCTTTAGTACATGCTTCCTATGTATCATTTCGTCTTCTGTGAATCAGTGCATGTATCTTTTGTATCGATACATCAGTATGCGCTTCTTCTGTATACAGCTCATCTTCTCTGTATCAATGCTTCTACCCGCTGTTTTGCAAGAATATATGAGAGCACATGTCTCCTATATCACTTTTTTTATATTAGTACATGTCTGTTCTGTATCGGTACATCAGTATCTGCCTCTTCTGTGTTAGTACGTTAGTACATGTTTGCTATAACAGCATATGTGTCTTCTTGATTGGTACATTAGTACACGTACCCTCTATATTAGTATATCAATATGTCTCCTCGGTATTGACATATGCTCCTTCTGTTCTATCATATCACTACTCGTCTCCTTTATACTAGTATACTAGTGAGTCTCTTCTACAACGTTACACATCCGTATTAGTATAAGTCTCTCCTGTATTGGTACATCTTCTATATTAGAATATTATCTCTTCTCCAGACATGTATTAATACTGACGAGAAGTACTAATGAAGAGTAGACATGTACTGATAGAGAACAGATATATAGTGATACAGCAGGTATATGCACCGATACGCATTCCGTATTAGCAGACAGCAGGCTGTATGAGCAAAACTGTCTCTAATTTTGAACTGATAGACTACAGGGAAAGCAGCTAGTCAACAGCACCCACCGCCACTGCTTGGACTATTCTTGTCTGATTAAACAGTGTTATTCAACCGTCACGCATTTGTATAACGCACCCAAGGCCCTAAAGTGCGGAAGGTGTCTTTGTTTAAACGTGTCGCGAACCATGGAACCTCAGATTCACAGTCCGGATACTCTAATCATTGGGTCACACCCGATTTAGAATCTTTAATATCTTAGACGTATGCGAGAAAATATAGTGCTGTCACGAATTGTCTGTGAGAGGACTGAGACATAGCTAATCCAGATTATGTTGAACCATGTAATGAAGCATAACCACAACTTATCATTGTATGCGACTTTTTTATTTATGAAGATGTATTCTTTGAAGATCAAATACTACAACTATGAACATGTTTAAAACAATATTTAATAATTAATCACTGATATAGAACAGCGAATCATGTTTATTATGTTTTTCTAAAGTCCTTGGATGACTCAGGGGTCCGCTCGAGAGCTCATAAAGCTAAAATTCAGGGTTCGATACCAACAAACGATCATAGTGTAGATAATCTATTGCATAGCTTTAGCATTTACAAATAAACTTTTTGCGAATAGTTTTTTGTTAGACGTTTCCAAACATATGGCGCTGTATATCTAGTGTTTATTCTTTGTAATTATGCATTATGTTTAGCCAGTATGAGTATTTATTATGAACCACGATAGTGGTTCATAATAGGGATCGTAATAAATTGCACAAAACCCTAATAGAACGTAATGACAAAAAAAAGCACCTTAAACAGTAAAGCTTGAGTTCAAACAACACTTTAAAACCTTTACTACTGACTGCTAAGGTTGTATACCTATAAAAAAAAACACACTTGTTGCACTTACAAGGAAAAGAAAAATCCACTCAAAACGGTCCGCTTGTAATTCTTCTAAGTATTTTTAGAATGAAAATTATTATTCTGTTGCCAGCCTTCAACAAAAACGGCTTGGTATATTGCACCCAAACCTTCTGTAAAATACTAAATAAGGTACCGCGTAGGTCACAGGAGTATTGAAAAGTCGATTTCTTTTACATTTTACATAAGTTCAAAAAAAACATCGTAATTCTAGTATAAACGATGTAATCATTACCCATTGAAGTTAGATTTCTTACAAACATTCGGTTTTTCCTTTAAAAAGCTTAAGTACAGGGTGAAACAGGAATTAATTACCGGCCAATAATTAATGGATGAACATTACCTGACTGTAACATGTAGATACTCAATTCTTTGGTGCCCGGCATGGCTAGGTGGTTAGG
>NW_013668366.1:66145-67181 GCF_000517525.1 Limulus polyphemus | reverse complement strand
TAGCCCTCGTGTAGCTTTGCGCGAAATTCCGAAACAAACAAACAATCAATTCTTTGTACACTATATAGTCGGCGTATTTAGGGAGCCAACCCCTATATTATGTAAGAAGTGAAGGTGTAAAAAAATTAATACACATAATATTAAATTTTGTTACACACATTCGTAGAATAATTACTTTAAAAGAAACGAAGGTATATTTAAGGCGATGTTTTTGACGTATATGTTTTATTTAAAAGGCTGCTTTTCTACTGGTAAAATTATATTATATGCGCTTAGTGAAGGTTGTGTCTTAGTCTAGGCATATATTTGCCCGTTGCTATGCAATATATATAGAGAATTTAGTTACACAGAAATTATAAATGATCACTATATTCTCAAACAAATCTCCATGACAATCTCCAGCTGCAGCTTAACATTTTACATCTCGAACTAATGTGATCAAATAGTCAATAGCTACAGTAAATCATTATGAACCGTATCAGCTAGCTACTAGCTATGTTTATTATCATTACAATGTACAAAGTTAGCCACCGTATCATGTAATCCTTTGCTCATAGATGTGCATGAAAAAGAAAAAGCCAGCAAGTAAGATAAATAAAAAATTCGGATTTAAAAATCTGCAAATAGGGCTCGTAAAAAAAGGAAACGAGGCTAGAGGTACTGTAGACATTACTTATTCAAACTACAGATCACTATTTTGACTCCACCAAATGTAATTCTAGGAAACAGCATGGAGCCAAAATAGGGGTTTGTAGTTTGAGTAAATAATTTCTAAAGTATCTCCAGCCTTGATTCTTTTCTTTTCTACTGCCCCTACTTGCAGGTTTTTAAATCATCAATTCTTTATTTATCTTGTGACATAATGCTTCGATGACGTGAACATTAACTGATTTTAAATTGTCCATTAATATTTGTATTAGGTCAGGAATTCTTAAAGTTTTAGGGAGTGTGATTTTCTTTCATGGATCTGAACCCGCGACATCCAACAAGAGGGCTATCTGCGCTAGCCATCCCTAATTTAGCAGTATAAGACTAG
>NW_013668366.1:57220-65206 GCF_000517525.1 Limulus polyphemus | reverse complement strand
CAAGGGTTATTACCAAGGATTCAGTAACAGTGCAAACAAAATAACAATTCCAGAGAGGGAGAAAGAGGTCAACGCTGAACCTGACCCTCTCTGGTCCAAAACATGGACCGAATCCCGAAGAAGAAGAAAACATCCCTTACAAAGAACCACACTCAGCACAAAAGATAAAACGTTGTAAGCCGGAAGTTAAACTAGCAGCCATCAAAGGACTAGTTAAGGCAATGTTCGTGTTAAAGGGACGGAGGCCGCTGACCCCAACACAATTCTAGAACAATGGCCGACGAACGCATTTAAACCAGGTTTGGTTTGGTTTTTTGAATTTCGCGCAAAGCTACATGAGGTCTATCTGCGCTAGCCGTCCCTAATTTAGCAGTGTAAGACTAGAGGGAAGGCAGCTAGTCATCACCACCCACCGCTGACTCTTGGGCTATTCTTTTACCAACGAATAGTGGGATTGACCGTCATACTATAACGCCCCCACAGCTGAAAGGGCGAGTATGTTTGGTGTGACGGGGATACGAACCCGCGACCTGCAGATTGCAAGTCGAGCGCCATAACCACCTGGCCATGCCGGGCCTTTAAAACAGGAAACATTACAGTACCTCTACCGAAAAAAC
This sequence comes from Limulus polyphemus, assembly GCF_000517525.1. Taxonomy (NCBI): domain Eukaryota; kingdom Metazoa; phylum Arthropoda; class Merostomata; order Xiphosura; family Limulidae; genus Limulus; species Limulus polyphemus. The sequence goes on along the minus strand of NW_013668366.1, from coordinate 64,589 downwards.
CTAAAGCTAAAGTCTTTGTAATCAAAGGTGTACACCCTAGCATAGAAACAGAATAAATATAACACGAAGTGACACAAAAGAACATCACATACACAGAAATAGAACGAATTATTTCAAGTAGATCAAAAACACCAACAAACGTGATCAGCGTTTATACACATCAATCGCAGGACATCCAAAGTATAATATCTGAGGGTATTATACTATAACTATGGTATCAGAGATTTGTGGTTGAAGAAGCAAAAACACTCGCCGTGTTTGTAACCACGTGTTACAACTGTCAACGATACGGACACGTTGCAGTAGCGTGTAAATCTCTCCCACGATGTGTGGACTGTGGTGGAGAGCATCATAACTCAGTATGCCCAAAACAACATAGTAACCTTCTATACTGTAATTGCCAACAGCAACACACTGCTAATTATAAAGGATGTCCTAAATATAAGGACATCAAAACAAGAACCTACATTATATACACCAAGTCAAAGTAAACTGAAACAAACACACACAATCCGGAAATAAACACCAGTAACACAAACCACACCCATACAGAATACATCATACACTTATGCTGAGGCAAAAGCAAAAACAGTTCCAGGAACAACCTAACAGTTCAAATGTACAACAAAACAAAAGTCCAATCATAGCAAATCAACAATCAAATATAGTTGTAATCGAACCAAACAATCCAGAAAGAAATCCCATCTCCGAAGCCATTCAAATACATTCATGGATTTCATAGAACAGTACAGAATCCCCCAAAGCCGTACAGATATTTTCACACTCTTTAATAGAAATAGCCAAACCACACTTTATGCCTGTAATACCACAAATCATCCACTTATTCATGAGACTCTATATCACACAACCAAGAAATCAAATATCTAGAGCCAAGTAAAAGTAAAAGTCATCCCATTCCTGAACTGGAAATGGCCCTGAAAAGGATAATTGTAATCAAACAAAAAAAAACCTCTATTAAAACAATAGTCAAAGAGGGAGGAGGAGGTAAAAAACTGCAATTGACCTTCAAAGGTCTACATAAGACCAAAAACCCCGATGATCGATCGCTAGCCGTCCATAATTTAAGTGCTAGACTAGAAGGAAGGCAGCCAACTCTTGGACAGTTCTTTGTTAAATAATAGTGGTATTGACCATCACATTATAACTCCCAAAGCTGAAAAGACGAGCATATATGAAAAGGGATTTCGATCCCGCGACCCGAAATTACTAGTCGAGCATCCTAACCATCAGACCATGCTATGCCCTGTAATATAAGTGAGTTATTGTTAGAACTAATGATGATAAAGTATGGCACCACGTTATAAAGTGATAGTCATTCAAGTTATGAGGCTCAAAGAACTAGATAACTCCCTTGTAGCGGGGGTGCTGTAGCTGGCAGCCTTCGTTATAGTTAACAGTTTAAAATTAAGGCCAGTTACACTTTATTCCAAAATTTAACAGAAATAGTTATAAAAAAGGGCTACTTCTTCCACAGAATAAAACTCAATTTATAAAATCATCTAAAGTCCTACTATGCATTCACTTTCTTTCAGCTATTTATAACTTTAATTAAAATTTACACAGGAACCTAGCAACCTGGCACTTCATGCTGAACCTACAAAGTGACAGACTAAAAAAATCCACAGCTGAAAGAATGAGCGTCATCATCGTATATTATGCCTCAACCCCTACGATCCGCAGCCCGACACATTAACCACTACGCTATATCGGACTCTGAAGTTTTGAAGTTCGTTGAATAATTCTCAAATTATATCAAAGACGTTTACAATGAACTAAGATACCGTTGTGCTAGTTTCACACAACTTATATACTAAGTTAGCCAAGAGTGGTGGCTTTTAATTTCTTTGAATGAAAGAACAGTTCGTGGCGGTGGGTGGTGAAGACTAGCTGCCTTCCCTCTAGTCTTACACTGCTAAATTAGGGACGGCTAGCGCAGATAGCCCTCGTGTAGCTTTGCGCAAAATTCAAAACAAACGAACAAACAAGAACAGTTCGAGAATATCGTTTTTCAAACAATTTTTCATATTGCCTTCTGCAATCATTGGTGCCCCCCAGTGGCACAGCGGTATGTCCGCGGACTTACAACGCTAGAAACCTGGTTTCGATACCCGTGGTGGGCAGAGCACAGATAGACGTTGTGTAGCTTTGTGCATAATTAAAAACAAACAAACAAGCAATCATTGGTATTTCACTGTACATGCTAATGCATGGTCGATATCTCCGTATAGTTTAATGTGAATATGCAGGGCCGGCGCTAGGGTATTTTACACTCTAGGCAAGTTGTTTAATTTACGCCCTCCACCTCCTCACCTATTTTTCCCCACGGTTCTATAGCTCTCTCCAAAAGACATTACATAGTAATATTATTTATTCGTAGAAAACACAAAATTGTAAACATAGCTGCATACATCCTAATGCAAGACGTACAGTACATGACGAATTTTTACAGCTTCATACTGAAGTTGCACTTTTCGTGCCTTTATCTCTGGAAATTGGCTAATCATTTCCTTGATATCAAGTTTTCCCGTGATTTCTTGCTCTATGGACACAGTTGCTAATCCAACAACCCTTTGTGTCTCGAAGGTAACTCTTTATCAATTTAAGCTTTGAAAAACTTCGCTCACCACTTGCAACAGTAACAGGCAGAGTAATAAGAATACGAAATGCAATAAATATATTGGGAACATTGTCAATGAGGCTATGTTTACAAATGAACTTCAGCACTGTTTGAGGTGGCAGAGATTCTGGTAGACGACGTGCATTTGCTTGAATTTCACTGCACAATTCAGCAGAATCAGTATCTTTAGGTTCACCATGCTACAAAGCCGATTCTAGCTTTACACAGTGTTTCATCATTTCTACTTGTGTCTTGCCTTGCAAATTTTTAATATCCTAGAAAAACCAAACACAGAACTCAGCTGAAACACTTGCTCAAATTGAATAGAATTGATTAAACATTTGTTTAACAACAATTAAAAGCTTAGAATGGTCTATTCTTTCATTGGGGGTGTGTCTGTGAGCCAAACTAGTTTCGGAGAATTCCACTCCTCATCATTTGCTTAAATCGAATAGAGTTGTTTAAACATTTGTTTAACAACAAGTAAAACCTTGGAATGGTCTATTCTTTCATTGGGGTGTGTGTCTGTGAGCCAGACTAGTTTCGAAGAATTCCACTCCACAGACACACACCCCAGATAAAAAGCCTTTCAATGCACTTCACAAATGTTTCGTTCTTGTTTTCCTGAAAAGCAAAGGTTTTTTTTGTTTGGTTTTTTAACTTTTGGATCGCTTTAGTTAAGGATGAAAATCATCGTACTTCAGCAACATTGATAAGCAACATGAAATGAATTTGGCTCTATGGAAATTTTTTTTCCAAATTTTTGTGATAACTGGCAATTGTGTTTTTCTAGCCAGCAGATATTTGCGCCCCAGGCAAGTGATTAGTTCACTTAATGGTAGCACCGGCCCTATGAATATGGTAACAAATTAACACGAGTATAACAAATAATCAGTAGTTATTAAAAGTTATATTTGCGTTATGCTGCCACTCCCCGGTAGAACAGCGGTATGTCTTCGAACTTACAACGCTAGATACTCGTGGTGGGCAGAGCACATGTTGCCCATTGTGTAGCTTTGTGCTTTAGTACAAACAAACAATTCGTTATGCTGTCACAAGAAGCTCACCATTAGTTGACTGTCTATTAAGTTTCAGATTAAAGTTTCTAATTGGCAAATTATCTTTGATTCGTAAAACATAATCATCTGTCGGTAGCTACAAGGATTTTAAATTCCTCATTAGTTACTGAAATTTGAGTACAATTAAACACATGCTTGAAAATGTTCGACACTTCCGTATACCCCCAGTAAACCCTCTTACCTACTTCAACTCTGCCAGTGTTCTTGAAGTAGATCCCATATATACTCTAGAACACTCAGAGCATTTATACGTGTAGATAACGTTCGAAAATTTTGATTTACTTATTCTCCCTTTCAAACACAAAATAGTTCCTTATTCTGACGATAGGATAGAGGATTCCCTCTTGTATATTTTTAAAATACCTACTTTCATTTACTTTATATTTTAAATTTTTTTTTTCTGACCTATGAAAACGCTTCCACATTTCCCATTTATTTTACAAATACCTGTTTTCTTCCATTATATTCAATTTGTCCTTAGTTTTGATTTTATAATTGATTTATCTTATTTATGGGTTTATCTGTAGGATAAAAAACTTTGTTGTTTTTTGAATATTGTTTATCTTTACAGGATAAATTAAGTTTATAGAATAAAATTAATTCTTCTTGTTTAGTGTTTTTACATACTTTAATAAAATTACTGTTATCACACTTCTTTTTCATAATTCTGCATTCATTTTCCTATCAATATTATTTATGAACTGTTAGATGTTTCAGCAGTAGTATTTCATTATCTAATAGTTGTTTCTGTTTTTTGTTTTTGAATTTCGTGCAAAGCTACACGAGGGCTATCTGCGCTAGCCGTCCCTAATTTAGTAGTGTAAGACTAGAGGGAAGGCAGCTAGTCATCACCACCCACCGCCAACTCTAGGGCTACTTCTTTACCAACGAATAGTGGGATTGACCGTCACATTATAGCGCCCCTAGGCTGAAAGGGCGAGCATGTTTAGTGTGACGGGGATTCGAACCCGCGACCCTCTGATTGCGAGTCGAGCGTCCTAACCACCTGGCCATGCCGGGCCCTATAGTTGTTTCCAACACAATTTTATAATTCTAAGTATTTTTCTTAGATTTCGTATGACACGATTGTTGATGTGGTGGCATTGTCACAGAAAAGTTTTCGATGAATTTTTTCACATTTTTTTAACTACGAAATTTCGAAAAACGTAAAGTATTATATTATTCTACGTCATAAGTGAATTTAATAGATAATTAGCAAATATTATTAATGCTCATTTGCCATGTCGCCATATCACGAAGATGTCCTCAACATATGTAATCCAAATTCTGATTCAAGTAAGTAATGGTTTTATCTTGTGTTGCTATTCCCACTTTTAAAATTTCCTTACCATGTTGAATTGTTCGATTTATGTTAAAAGTTAGGTCTGTGGGTTTGTAGATGGGAGCATCTTGTGGGAAGAGTTGAGAAAAGTAAGGTCCAACAACAAAAACTAATGCACTTTGTTGCAGTTGTTCTCTTACTGTGCTTAAATCTCCTATTAAATAATATACGTTTTTATATCTTGTACGTATAAATTATTATATGGTAAACGTCCATAAGCTCAAGTGGATACTTTGAGTAATATGGAAAGGAATGTTTAAGAAAATAAATAATACACGAGGAATATAATTAAAGTATACACCTAAGTTTGTTGCTTCGGTAAAGAGGTTGTTATTTTAACTGCATTTATTCATTTATTTAGAGAAAACAGTAATTTAAGTACACGCGAAAAAAATACACGATAAAAACTAGAGAAATATAATTACTTGATAATAATATACTTTTAACCTGTTCTATTTTTGATAAAATTATAAGTAATTTGTTGGTGCTAACTGTATTATACCTGGAGTCATCCAGATAGAATTAAAATAATTATATTAAACCCCCAAAATATTTTTTACTACTGAGTAAAGTGTCATTATTAATGTCCTTGGAAATTATTAGATGAAAATATTAAATGATTAAAAGTTGTAATCTTTTTTAATTGTTTAGGTTTAGATATCATAAACAAAACAACAATAGCTATTGAATGTTATAGAACAGAAAAAATAACTTTTACTTTTTATGTACTTAGTTCAGTTATACCACTGATGAGGTAAAATGGAATAATTATATAAACTCGCTGACTGTAGCAGAGATGAAAGAGGCCGGAATACAACTTGACAAAGTTCTATTTCTGTGTGGTTTTTTTGGGATCGGTAATTGCGAGTAAGTGAAAGTATTCTAATAAAGATCACGTAGGTTAAGATTTTATTATTATTTGAAAAATAAAACAAAATGATACATGTATTATATAAGATTATTAAAGAATTAAGTAGATGTGCAATTTGACAAATCTTTTGAGACGCAAATTGCATACCAAGCTCTGCCTTTGGTGAGAGCCAGACAGATCCGTTGAAAGTGTACAAGTAAAAGTAAACTCTCAGTCCATACTCGGCTTTTAAAAACCACAAAAATAACTCTTGTAATGCATTTTAAATGTTTTACCTTAAAAGTTTTGCAGGTTATTTTAAGGAGACTGAACTCCTCCGTCTCTTTTCTCTTGAAAACACGAACAAATTAATTGAAAATAAGCAAAATATCTGCTAGGATTTTAATAGCCTTCATTCTTCAAGAAAATTGTTGTAAGACAGGGGAAATGCATCGGAAGTGAAGAGGTGTAAAAGTCAAATAGACAAACGTGGCAGAAAAGGCAAAGCTGTTGCGCCACTTCTTGTTCAAGGCAGCCTATTTCACAATAGAGATGTGGTCAAGATTTCTACAGTCTGAAATTGGTACAATTAATGCATTAGTTTAATAATAATCTAGAATTTTGCTTCTACGGAAAACTAATGTTTTCATCAAGAAGTAAGAAATATCCTAAATACTTCTCTAATTTAGGCTTAAGCCTTATTCTATCCCTAGCATAATAAACCGGAAATTACATGGTGTAAATAAAAAAAGAGCGGAAAACTTAAATAGCAGTAATGTCTTTATTCTCCACATTGTAACTGAATATTTCATTACTGTATATTGTTGTGTATCTGCTTGTTTGTTAATTTCCGGTAAAATTATTTCCGAGAAACAAACTTTGTAATACACAGAATTTCCAGTCAATACGTTTTCTAAACTTAACTACACGCTATGAATCGCAGTGATTCACACACTTTACTTACAGTGCCTACTGTTCGTTTGACTCAATTATTTATCTCCTCAATCACGCTGGTTTTTCTCGCCAGGCTTATATATTAAAAAAGAGGGCACCTCGATCAGACTACAGTTGCCGAGCAAATTCATGATCCTTCGAGAAACTCCAGAGCGCATGCTCCCAGTGTCACATGACTTCCACTGTCGTAACACTGTCCCTTCCTTAGTATTGTTCGTCTCGAACAATAGCCACTTACATTTAATCAAAAGATAACTTACAATAACTTAATTAAATGTACAGAATTTATAAACACAAAATTAAAATACAACAAAGTCTCTTAATTTTACAGGACGTGTCTTCTTCTGTACTGGTCTCCATCTCATTGGCCTCTGCTTCACGTGGGGTTCATCTGCTCCATCAGGAAATGTCCCATTACCGGTAGCAGTCACATCAGTGATAGTAACTTCATTAATGGCTTCACTGTTTTTCTTCTCAAAACCGTGTAGAGTGTCTTCTTCGACAGT
>NW_013668366.1:53902-56311 GCF_000517525.1 Limulus polyphemus | reverse complement strand
GCAACAATATTTAAGTAGAAAGGATCCAAAAATGATGCAGTATAGACACAAACGACTAAGGAAATACCTCAAAATATAAGAAGAAATTGTGTTGGATAATATAAATTATAATTACATAAATATAAGTCTGAAGATTAGAAATTAAAAAAAATTTAAATTACCAACAAAACTTGATCTTACCCAAGAATTTTGGCGCATCTATACTGGTTACTAGTGGGTAAGCACGTTTAGTTACCATGACAACACTGCCATTGTAGCATTCAGGCCTGAACAGGTGACGCTGCACAAAAAGAAGGAAGCTTCTACTTTAATTATGCGGTGTTGGACAATAGAAAAGAAGCTGTCCATATCCTATTATACATCAAAAATTACATCAAGTTCTCTTCAAACTTCTGACAGATAGCCACAGGTGTAGCAGTGTGCTTGTTGTTCAACCTTGTGGTGATAATCTCATTCTCACTTCCTGGTGGACTGAGTGCTATTTAGACTTAGAGTATCCTGTAAATATACAAAATATATGAAGTTGAGTTTGATGGATGTTAGTGCTGCAAAGCTTTGATTTAAACCTTACAATTTGTCAAGTCTCTGATTGAAACTTCCGTTTCAGTTATACAACACTGATATCATCCTGAATAATGGATATAGGTTTGAGGTCAACAGAAAGGTTTAAATCCTGATTCTTTCAATTCAGAGGTGAATCTATTTACAATTCACATTCTTACTGTGGCTGTCCAATCGAGAAATTTGATCTTAAGGATCCTGTAGTATCTCTGCTCTATGCGATAGTCAAAGACTAATCACAGATAGACTTTCACGTAAAACAGTGAATGAGTTATATAACAGGACCCTGCTGCAGAAAGTATTTTGTTATTGATCACAAAGTTTCAAAATTGTCTATTTGTGCTGTACCCGCCACAACTATTGAAACCCAATTTTTTAGCATTATAAACCCTCAGACTTACTAATGTCATTTTTCTTAGAGCACACACACACACCCACACACTACCAGCATGACTCACAATCACTCTCACTTCAAACTAGGGGATGTTGTACCCCCTGGACATCTCGTCTTACTATTTTTGTATAATTTTTCTGTTGATCCACAAATAAATAACTAATCTGTCATTCATGCAGTGCAGATTAATATGCACATATATATAAAAATAACCACTATCAATTCTAAAATTTAAATACTTAAACCTTCTTTACCTTTAAAACATTTTCTACTTGAGAATGATCACACTAGTGATCAAAATGTTATACGTGTTTTAAAAATTTTTCTTTACTCTAAAAGCTGTAACTTGTAATGAAATAATATTTATAATCAGTGAATAAACTTTGCTTGAAACTATTAAAGTCTATTATTATTTATGTTTGGAAACAAGGTGCCATTTGAATGTTAACTTATCTATTTATTTTTCTCATTTGTACATAGTCCCATTTACAAGACCTATACCACCCAGTATGGAAATTGCTTTACTATTAATTGTGACTGGATACCAAAAGCTATTGTCAGAAACTTATCTAGCATACAAATAATAAGTAAGTATGCATAACTACTTTTAAATAGGTAGTTTTTAACCTTAGATCTACCAAAATTGAAGTGAATTAATTTTATATGTTTTTTTTATTTATTTATGAAAACACAAATAAATGCTTTTTGAATTATTTTTACACACGTACTTCATTTTAATTTTCAGGTACCAGCTGAATGTTTAGGCCTAGGATGGTTTGGTGGTCAGGGCACTCATCTCACAATTTTCAGGTTATGGATTTAAAACCCATTACCGAACATGCTCATCTTTTCAGCTGTGAGGGTCATATAACATGACGGTCAATCTTACTATTCATTAGTAAAAGACTTGCCCAAGAGTTGGCATTGGGTGGTGTAGACTACCTGCTTTACCTCTAGTCTATCACTATAAATTAGGTGGGGATAATCACAAAGCTACACAATGGGCTGTATTGAGACCTGGTTTTTAGTGTTGCATGTCTATAGACCTACCACTGTGGAGCCAAAATTATAGATTTTCTAACACAGATAGTCCTCAAGTAGTATCATACAAAATTAAACACACAAACGAAACAGAACACTTACATTTCAGAGGAAGTGTAATAATTGCCATTTTAAATGTATTTTGAAAATTGTCATAACAGTAAGGCCGTATTTCTGGAAAAGTAAACAAGAACCAAGGTAAAATGGTATAGGTGAACAATTCTTGTTGCAAGAACCAAGGTAAAATGGTATAGATGAACAATTCTTGTTGCAAGAACCAAGGTAACATGGTATAGATGAACAATTCTTGTTGCAAGAACCAAGGTAACATGGTATAGATGAACAATTCTTGTTGCAAGAACCAAGGTAACATGGTATAGATGAACAATTCTTGTTGCAAGAACCAAGGTAAC
>NW_013668366.1:50531-53368 GCF_000517525.1 Limulus polyphemus | reverse complement strand
TAGATGAACAATTCTTGTTGCAAGAACCAAGGTAAAATGGTATAGATGAACAATTCTTGTTGCAAGAACCAAGGTAAAATGGTATAGATGAACAATTCTTGTTGGAAGAACCAAGGTAAAATGGTATAGATGAACAATTCTTGTTGCAAGAACCAAGGTAACATGGTATAGATGAACAATTCTTGTTGCAAAAGAGGACAAACTCCAAAACCAAAGGTCATCCACCATAAGTGAGAGAATGGTGAACTAGGTAACTCCAGAGAAAGACTTGTCAGCAGTTGGAGCTGCTAGTGGATTCACCCAATCACCTATCCAGGAAGAACTTCCTCAGCAACAGGATGGTCAGTGACAACAGCCCCCCAGTGGCACAGAGGTATGTCTGCAGACTTGCAGTGTTAGAAACTGGGTTTTTCTATATCCCTGGTAGGCAGAGCACAGATAGCCCATTGTGTAGCTTTGTGCTTCACAATAAACAAACAAACAGTGACAACACGAGACTAAATTCCATCCCATCTGTATACCACGGGGCTCAGAAGAGAAAACCACTAAAAAAAATGTGAATGGACAGTTTAGTGTTTTATCTTAGTTTATAATTTTTGTATGAGTATTGCTCAAGGGGCTTCACAATAAAAAAAAAGGAGGTAGTATTGTAAGCTATTGGTTTAATGTAATAATTTTTGTTAGTTAAATGGTATAGAATGCCTAGAAAGATCTAAAGATGTAATGCAAGTTTTCCTTTCTAGTATATTTGAGCCAGATTATAAAAACAAGATAGCTGTTAAGTGATTTTAAAGATTGAGAGTGGAATCAGTCAGTTACTTTCTACAAATAAATCAATTTATGTACTCTAGTACAATTTGTAATGTATATAGGCCTATAGCAAATTTATGGCATTGCCCAAATATTTAAGTTTTTAGACATGTTAAAGAAGGGAATAAAATAATTTATTATCATTAAATGGACTCACCGCTGAAATATTTTCACCAGATAATTTAAGAAGAACCTACAAATGAAAGAACTATTGTAATTAGTGGTTTCTTTTCTTCCTAGATGGAGAGAAAAATATTCATATGTATTTCTATTTATACCTGGACACAAATGTCACTTATCCTATGAATAATGAGGCACTTATTACGCTTAGCTCACCAGATTCAATTCCTGATATTATCAATGATGCATATTCTGTGGAGCCTGGGAAAACACATACTTTTTCTGTATCTAAGGTGAGTAATAATTCCAGTGTAGTCATCTAGAAAAAGACTGTTAGTAGCTAAAACCTTAAACACCTTTGTAGATTTTGCAGTGATAACTCACCATCTTGCACAGAATTCACTATTAGGAAGGTGACACAATCTCCATGTGCAGCAACTCCCCTTACGTACTTGCACTCATGGTAACTTCATTCTGGTTTCTGAAGGATCATTGACTGTCAAGAGATATTGCAGCCATTGTTCAAAGTATTGAGGATTACATGTTTACTGAGCATTCTGCTCCAATCCTGTTGGCCAACATTCTTTGTCCTCAGTCAGAAGTGATCTATTGGACTATAACTTTAACCTGATTTGCTTTGGGTAGTGACTTATTAGTCGAGGAATAACCTTGACCTCTAATTTCTTTCTGGATTCTATTCTCAGGAATGTTCCTTTCCTTATGTTTTGCCTGTGTTCATTAATATTTTTCTTTTTTTGCTCCATAATCCCAATTCATGGGGTTTACTAGATTTTCTTCAATGGTTGTTCCTTTCTGTAATAGTTTCTCTCTCATACCAAAATGCCTTGTCCCCCTCACATTTGTAATTCTTTTTGTTCTAACTTGTAGACATTTTCCTTTTTCAATTCCCATCTTTAACTGTTTGGACTGCTTGGGGATTGGGTCCCTTGCCTTCCATTTCACTTTCTGGTTCCCCATTTTTGTGTCTTTGTCTTTTTCTCATCACCCTCGTGTATTCTCTCTCCTATTTCCACCTTTTGTATGAGGTACTTCATCATGTTCCAGGGGGTGTTTTATATAAAAGCTCATTCCCTCCTCTTTGTTAGCTTAGCCTGTTTCACTTCATCTGCTCTGTTCCTACTTACTCTCTTCCCCTGATGTTTGGATATGTTGGGTGAGATTACATTCGTCTTTACACTTTCATCCACTTTGTATACGTGGTCTTCATCAGACTCCCTTTCTATGTTTGGATGTCATTGGTAGTGTTCATCCTCTCTCTGGAGACCTGGACTGATGTTGTATGACTTCAGTCCTTGTTATCTTCCCAAGTTTTCCTTCTTTTTTGACCTTTCCCTTTACTCCTGCTCCGCGGGTTCAAATCCCAGTCCCACCAAACATTCTCTCCCTTTCAGCCGCGGGGGTATTATTTAATGTGAGACTCAATCCCACTTCGTTGGTAAAAGAGTAGCCCAAGAGTTGGCAGTGGGTGGTGATGACTAGCTGCCTTCCCTCTAATTTTTCACTTCTAAGTTAGGGATGGCTAGCACAGATAGCCCTTGTGTAGCTTTGTACAAAATTCAAAACAAACACCAAGGTTCATTTCTTTCATGACACATTTAAGTTTATTCCCATCCAAATTATACGTATAATTCAAGTTATGATAACCTACATACATTATCTTGCATTTATTATAATTAAAACCCATCTTCCATTTATTTGCCCAATCTAAATCCTTTAGTAAATCAGCAGCATCCTCTTCACAGCTAGCAACACCAAAGACCTTAATATCATCTGCAAATTTAAGTAATTTATTGACCATTCCTTCATCTATGTCATTGATGTAAATCAAAAATAGCGAAGGTCCTAAGGCTGAGCCCTAAGGCACCCCACTTGTGACATTAATCCAG
>NW_013668366.1:49394-50084 GCF_000517525.1 Limulus polyphemus | reverse complement strand
ACATATCCAATCTTTAATATCCTTCAAAACCCTTGGGGAAATATTATCTGGCCCAGGAGCCTTATTGTTCTTCCTAATTTTTTCTTAACCAGCTCTGAATTAATACAGTCATCTTGCTTGATCTTTTTTCCATCTTTCAGCTGTTCAAGATGTGGAATACTGCTTAAATCTTTATTAGTAAAACCAAAGAAAAAAAGAAAAATCTAATAACCCAGCCATATCATTATTATCAGATATGAAACTTCCTTTATCATCCCTCAAGGGTCCTACCCCTATCCTAACATTTTGTTTACCCTTACTTTATTTAAAGAAATCCTTACTGTTAATTTTTACATTTTCAGCCAACCTTTTTTCATACAACCTTTTTGATGTCCTAATTTTCTGTTTCACCAACTTTCTTGATCTTCTATAATCTTCCAAGTCTCCTGTCATACAAGTCAATTTATATTTCTTGAATTTATGATGCTTTTCTTTAATTTTCTCCCTTAAACTTTTTGTGAGCCAACCTGGTTTTTACTTGCAGTCACCCTTTTCATTCTATAAGGAATATGTTTCCCTTGAATATTCAAAATTTATCTTTAAAAATGTTCCACATCTGATCAGTGTCTCCAAAGAATTCAGCTGCCCAATTCAGAACAGATAATTCTTTTTGCATCCCTTTGAAATTTGTAACCAAAATATCATTATTCC
>NW_013668366.1:39191-49366 GCF_000517525.1 Limulus polyphemus | reverse complement strand
CATCTGATCAGTGTCTCCAAAGAATTCAGCTGCCCAATTCAGAACAGATAATTCTTTTTGCATCCCTTTGAAATTTGTAACCAAAATATCATTATTCCTTATCTCCATATGCAGCAAAACATTGAACCTAATAGAGCAATGACCACTTGCACCTAGACATTCTCCAATTTTCACCCTCTCGATCATTTCTATACTTTAAATTAACAATAAATGTAAAATAGCATTGTTTCTAGTAAGTTCATTGACTAATTGGTGAGGCCTGACATGGCCAGGTGAGCAGGGTGTTTGACTTGCAATCTGCCGGTCATTGGTTCGAATCCCTATCCCACCAAAAATGCTTGCCTTTCCAGCTGTGGGGTTATTATAATGTGATGGTCAATCCTATTAATCGTTGGTAAAAGAGTAGTCCAAGAGTTGGTGGTGGGTGGTGTTAGCTAGCTGTCTTCCGTCTAGTCTTACACTTCAAATTAGGGATGGCTAGTGCAGATAACCCTTGTGTGGCTTTGCAGGAAATTCAAAACAAACATACAAACTAATTGGTGAAGAAAGCCAAAAACCTTTCTCCCTTATGGTTTGACTCTAGGATTTCCCAATCTATGTGCCTGAAATTTATATCACTCATAATTATAACTTCATTAGCAGCTGTCATTTGCCTGGAGCTAAAAACCTGATGGTGGACTACCTCTATCAGCCAGCCCCCATTATACCAACGGGTTGGTCTCTACATCCACAGGTCTTTTATTTGGTGTGCTCTTGGCTGGGCATGCCTAACATAGACATCTTTGCCACATTTCTCATCTACAGGTTTCTTCTTTCTTATGCCCTGTTCTTCATCCTTTGGCTCTGGCTATTGATGTTTTCAGCCAGGCCTGGTCTCACTTCTTTTTTATATGCCTATCCTCCTATTTGTCTCCTCCCTTGGATCCTCACCTTGATATGTGTCACTTTTTTGGGGGTCCTATTGTTGACACTGCTTTAACAAGCTCAGCCTTGGTTTCCTCTGCTTCTTCACTTAGTATCCAGACCTCTTCTGCCTCTACCCAATATCCCTCTTTATTTCTTCAATCTCATATATCTCTTTTTTTTTTATCAAAGGATATCATCCCTCCATCCTTACTTGGGATTTTCTGGTCCACTGCCCATTAGGCCAAACTCTCTATTCATGTAGCATTCTTTCTGTCACATTGCTGTCACCCTTCCACTATGTCTGTCTATCAATGAGAGTGGCAGATCTTTAGTCATTAGTCCATCTGCTACTCCTTTCCTCTTGGGCATCTTACTAGGAAACATCTTTCTGCCTCTTTACCTGGTTGTTAGTCCATGGTTTATCAGTCTCCATCACTGCTGGTTATCAGGTGGCCTTTTCCATTGCATTTCACTCTTCCTAGTACCATAGGATGCTTCTTCCTCTATCCTCTTCATTCTGTTCTGCTCCTTTGACCTTCTCTGACACCTCTCCCAACTGATGAAGACCTTACTATAGTTTTGCATGCTTTCACTTGAACTGTGTTTGAACAGTTAGCTTCTTGCTCTTTCTACTGTCTTTCTATTCAGATTTATTTCTTCTTGCCTGCATTTGCTGCCATTTAGATGTCTCTGCTATTTGTGCTTCTTGCACACTTTTCCACTGCAATTAAATACTCCTATTCCTGGACCAATCTTTCCTTCCTAAGATTTTATTTTTGCTCAGGAAGGTAAATATACTTTTCTGCCTTCCATCTTTCATCTATCTGAGCATTGTAATTTTAGTGTTAGCCACTGGTGACAAGTACTTGGGAGTACAGCACTCTGTCCCTCCTCAGTGAAAGGCTTGCGGGGTTTAGTCCTTGGAGGAAAGTGTAATATCTATATTATAATGCTGATACCTAGTAATAAAGCAACTCAGTAAAAGTTCAAATCCTGCTCTATGCATTAATTAATTCAAACTTGGAGAAAAATATAAAAAACTAGTCATGTTCCAAATTTATAGGGTCAAATTGCTATGCTAATCTTAGACCCCCCTCAGGAAGTGTAAATGTCAGAGAATATAGTATGGGCTAAAAATGAGGTTTTTGAGAGCCTGATATGGCCCATGAGTTGTTTACTGGGTATTAGTGGTGTAGTTGTAAATATAAGTTAATTATCTGTATACATATATAGAGACAGTGAGTTCAATAAAAATAGAAGTCTTGTTAGGCAATATTCTGTAGAGAAATATTTAGTTTGTTTTAGGGAAAATAAATCTTTCCATAAGTATTTCCAAATGAAATAGGTATTTAAAGATTAAAATTTAATTTAGCAAACTATTTTAGATTTCTGTATTATTTAATCAAAGTGTTTCTGTTGCACAGATTATCTCACACCTGTTACCACCCCCCTATGCCACTAACTGTACTGACTATGCTAAGATGGGAAAGACATCTTTGCGGCCTGGCTTATTAACACAACAGGTAAATTTCATGTAAAAACAAAGTATTTAAATTTTAAGTTCATCAGTAAACTTTTATAAGAATTTCAGTACAAAGCACCTGTTTAACAAAATTATTTCATACATGTGAAAGCAAAGTATATTTAATTTAAATGCAGGTTTTTTAAAGAAAATGCATAAAAGGTATTGTTACTTTTATTTTTCCTCTACATTTGGCACGTTAATTTAAAGTTTATTATATTATCTCAATTTATATATGTTGGGTATCCCTCAGAATGTTAGTAATTGCATGGTATAACACACAAATGATGATACATGAACCTACTTCCACTAATCCAGTAATTTATACATTGCCCACTGAATATACAATTTTTAGTTTTCTCTTCGTTAGAAAATGTATGCCATAAAAGTCCATGAAACCAAATTATTGCATGGCAGAGAGAACAATTAGTTCATTCTCATGTCAGTAAAGTTTACAATGTAAAATTATGTTTAAGAGTGCTGAATTATGTAGAAGATATATGAGAAAAGTAACATAATTTTAATATAGAAAATGGCTACATTATAGTAAGTAGTTCTTCAAATTTCGAGGTATTTTCTTTGCCTCTTACATCTGGGTTACACAAGTAATGGGTTGGTCAAATTAATTATTATTTTGAAAGTACTAAAAGTACCCAATTTTACTACACTACTTAATTAAAAATAACTTTATCAATATGCAGCGTGAGTGTAGTTAGTGTCAAAAAATATATACATCAAAACATAATGTAAAATTAGTTTGTTTTTATAATAATACATTACTTCAATAAGACCTTATGTTTTTGCTCTGGATTTCCTAAGAAAGATATAGTGAGTATTTGTGTAAAGAATGATTTCTGAAAAATCTAGATGTATAAGAAGCTGAATAGTTTTGGATTAGCCAGAGGTTAAGCTATCCAAGTGGTGTAGTGCACAATATTATAGTGTCAGAGACCTACCAAATTTTTTTCAGATTTATAACATCACCATTAGGGTAAAGATTTCATACTGAAAACCTAATTTCCATTTTTCTGAGTCCATTTTAAATAGAGAAAATGCAAGCAGCACTAATTATTTTGATACCATTTACATTAGTAATAAATTGATTATGCATATATTACCAAGAGAAAACACATAACTCAAATTCCTTTTAATCAATCAGCAAGGAGAAAATGGTAATAACTGGGTACAATATATACAAAACCTTTAATCTCCTTCAGCTTCAGGTTTAGCAACAGTAGTGTGCAAACAGTGTTACAGCTTTGATTTTGTTACCAACATTATTAACTAAAAAAAAGTAGCCTTCATTATATATTATCTAAATATTGAACCTTTTAAGAAATGTGTACCTTCTAAATACACAGTATAATTGTAAGATGTATTTTATTAACTGTTTTAATACCAAAATCATATGTCTTAATAAACACATGATATACGACAAAAGATATTTCACTATTTTAATGCTCTCACTCCTGCTTCTGAACCAGAGAGGAAAGAATTAGAAATGCATAATCACCGAATCATGCTTTATAACCTCTATTTATGCTTAAAATATGATGCCCATATCAATGTTATAAGTATTGAAGCTGTAAAGTATCTTTTTTTAAATATGTTTAAAAAGGTTATGATTGTACAAACATTCAAATTAAACAACAAATTGAAACAGAAAATTTAGAATGGAATGAAATAAATACATTTTTGGAATTGAGATTTGTTAATGCTTTTTGAATTTAAAGTGCATGGCCAATCACATACCTGAATCAAGTCAGCTGTGCATTTACCAGTGGAATAACAATTACATTTTGTTGTTTGGCAAGAAGAGCAAGCATTGATGTAGGAGTCTAACTATGTAACAATATTAATCACGTGGCTTAACTTAAATCAAAGAGATCCTTCTGCATATATGGACATACTGGATCAATACACGTGGGAAAAATCCAATAAGGCTTGGAATAATAGAAAACAGGTGCAGAGACCATCGCTGGTTCTATCTATGCTGCAAGACCCTCACAACAGGAATTATATTATGTGATATTGCTTTTGTTATATGTGAAAGAAGCTGTTTCATTTGAAGATTTGAAGACCATTATTAGAAGTATTTGTTCTATTTTTAGAGAAGCAGCTAGTGGTGTTACAGAATGGGAAATATGCCTTGAGGAAGTTGCAACTTTTAAGGTGCTAAACCAACTGAGACAAGCTTTTCCTTATATATGCGTTTTCTGTAGCCCAGAAGATCCAAGAAAACTTTGGGACCAACTTAAAAATGATGTTATCAAAAACCCTACTTGTAGTCATGACTTAGTCACTTCCAAGAATCTAGGCTTGATTGATGTTGAAAACATGATGATGCAACATGGTAAATACTGCAGTGACTACAAGATTCATCTTCTGCACAGAGAAGATATATTGGACAAAGAAAAGCTTAACGAAAAAGATATGGTCAAAGAAATTATTTTGAGAGAAGAATATTTCAATAACCTGTATGAATGAAATTATAATTAATGAAATTATATTTGCTGTAAATGGAGAGAATGATTCTAAAACATTTTTTATAGATGGACCAGGAGGAACTGGGAAAACATATATTTACAAATGCTTAATATATAAGCTAAGAAAACAAAAGAAGATTGTTTTGAAATATTGAAAGGGTGGTTAACTGAAGGCCATTTAATTGCAAAGAGTTAATACTAGAAAATGTTAAAACATGTAGGGCAATATTATGTCCAAGAAATATAATTTAAAAAATAATCAAAAATGATGTTGTGAAAATATTTTAATAGGAGAACCAAAAACTTATTTTAGTGAAGACAGCATTACCACTGATGGTCCAAATGCATACAGTAATATACCAACAATTTATATCAATAGTTTAACCCTTGCAGGCTTACCACCACATAGGTTAATACTGGAAATAAGAACAACAGTGTTGTTTATTAGAAACTAAGACATCAACAGAAATTTAGTAAAGTGAATTCATCTTATAACAACAAATCTTCATATTAATATGATTGAAGCAGAGGTCTTGACTGGTGAGGATCAATCTACAAGAGTTGTGATTCAAAGAATTGATTTGATGCCATTTATCAACAAGTGAAGGTAATTCCCTATTGTACTAGTGCCCTCTCTAATAATGTACCTGTTAATCACTTCTCAATTGGCAGCCTTACTCTACAGATGTGTGTTTTCTTCGCTTGTGATTGAGTTATTATATCCATGAATTTGTTCCTTTCAAATGTTTTTTAATTTAGTCACTGCCGTTTTCCCCTTTTTTTAGTGAAGAGTTGCAATTTAAATTTCATTATCTACTCTCCATTTTCTGATTTTTCGACCTTGTGAGTTATGCACTTACTGCTTCGGGTGGTCATGACTAACACTGATGTTGTTGCTATGATGGGTTTCCCCTTCACGTTGCAGGGAGATAACACAGTTGTTGACCGCAGGCATGATGGCTGTGTTCTATCAAGAATTGTACCATTTTTGGCAACATTATTTATAACCTGTGGAGTAGCCTGTCATACCAGCACCTAAATGTGTCTGAATGGGTGGATGTGACTTTGGGCAGTTTGTTTTTCCCTTCCTGAATATGCTTTTCCATCATGTGTAGTTTGGGGGAGTCTTACCTAGGCCTTCTTCGCCCTTTGTAGCTTTTTTTTCCTCAGGTATGTTAATTTTATCTATGTCTTCTTTGGGGATTAATCTTTAGGTATTCTTTGCTTTTCCTTCCTACCCAGATAATGAGGTTTGTGCTCATTGTTTTGGGGTACATTTGCATCTGGGGGATTGGTATGCTTTGTCCCTGTGTATGTTGGCCTATCATGTTTTTACTTTTCTCGTTCCACCTACCAATAATTCACCTCACACCTTTTGGATTTTTTTTTATTCCAATGTAGGGTTTGGACCCTTATGCTTCGGTTGTGTTTCCCTATATTGGAACTTTCCCATTCATTTATGTCATTATCCATTATTGTCTGTGTTTTATCATCCCTTCACCTTTTGGTTGGGAAGGTTCTTTTGTTTTATCATATCATTTTTCTATTGGCCTTAGTCATTTCCTCATTGCTACAATGGCATGCATTTCCTCTTCAACCTCGCTTTACTGACATGGCTGCTATGAAGTTGGGTTCTTCTAGGTCGAGATCCTGTTTTATTTAGGATTCTCTTACTCTCCTCTTCATTATGTACATTGTGCATGGCACCTTTTTTCTATCACGAGGTGTTGGGTTCTTCCTGCCTATTTGGAGACTGGGGTTGTTTCAGCAAGTTTCCATAACTCCATTTCCACTTGTCCCCACCCTCCCATTATATCACCATCTACTTTTATTCACCCTTGGTTGGATACCTTTCTTCCCAATGCCAATCAGAAGTGGTTCATGACTTACTTCTCCAGTGTTCCTTCTGTGAAGAGATCATTCTATTTAGGGGTTTTCACTCCTGTTTTGTGGAGGACGTAGGTATATGTGTCAGATACATGTCTCCATATTCTTGTTTCCCCGATATCCATACATTTCTCTTCATTTTGTTCTTCGTGGGTGTGTTTTCAGTTTAGGGTGTTTTTGTTAGGCCTTACCTTGGCTCCCTCTGTGTTCAGCTGAATGGTTTAGACCTTTGCTCATTTGTTTCCTTCTCTGAACTTAGTGTACACTTTTCCAGGGACAGCTGGATAGTTATAGCTTCCTCACTACCCGTATCTATTCTCCATACTCAGTTTCTTCTTTGGGACGCTGCCTGTATGGGTTGGCTCACCATGATAGTGATTTCATTCATCATACCTGGTCAATTTCTGTTTTTCTTGGTGTATTTTTCATCTCAATTCTTGGTTGGGACTAACCTTCTCCCCTTCAGTTTAGAGCTCTGGTACATCCTTTAGGTGGCTTTTCATCTTCTCCCTTTCCTTATTGCATGTGCAATTCACTCACATTGGGGACATTGGCTTCTCTTGCAGCCCTTGTTCCTCTTGGTCATGCCAACGTACGTCATCCTCTGTGGGTATTTGGATCACAAGATGCTGTCTTGATTGGGATCTCTTGAATGCTCTTCTTACGCTTTCTCCTCACTAGCAGTCTGTATTAACTGTTGGTTGGATAGAACCTCTATTGCTGCTGGGGTTCCTCTTCCTTCTCATCTGGATTGTCACTTTTTCTGGATGCTCTTTTTGACTTTGCTCTATACTCTCTTGATACTTCTTGCTGTTCATTGGACAGTACTTTCCTTCCTACTGACCCTTTGGGAAAAGGTGGTGATGTGTCTCTCTGACACTTCTATGGTAAGGTCCTTTATCACCATGCATGGGGGTATCTGGCTGAGTGTCCTTTGTTTCCGAACTTTGGATCTCCTGTATTTTGGGCCCACTATCATTATATCGACTGGTGGGCATGTTGTTGTTGAGAGGCCATGAATCTGGTTGCAGATTGATTATCCCATCCCAAAGAATTTTCCTGATGGGGAGTCTTTGGATCCTCTATTTTTTAGTTTGTACCCAACTTGGATTTTTTGCATCTCATCTCAGTACACACCTTACCAGTTTTTGGTCTCGTGCTCCTCATTCCTAGGCAGGTTCAGGGGATGCTTTCCATTGGTATTGGACAAGTTGTTTCCCCCTATACACGTTCGCCTGTTCATCTTCTTCCTTGTGTCCTCTCAATAGTTCCAATCTCTCCATGTTGAGTTTGGATGGCGGTACCATCTTGACAAACTCTCACATGATTTCCATTTATGTAATGGTTTTTAGTGTTGCCTCCATTTCATGTGCTTTCATCTCCTTTGTTGACCACACTCCTGCATGCGACATCCATCCATTCCATCTTCAGACATGGGTCTTTCTGGGCATTTTGCTTTCTTAGTTTTCTCATCCAGTTCGTCCTTCCTCTTTGATGTTTTCCTGTTAATCTATATCTATACATCTAAGTTATTGTCCTTTCATTATTCCCATTCCTCATTCACTTAGTCTTCTACCAGGGACCTATCTGTTTCCCTTGTTGCAGGCTTTGGGGGAGTTTTTGTCTTCCAATTTTGTTTCTGTTTAACATTCTTGTTTCCTAGCTATATTATTTTGTTAATTTTCCATTGCTCATACTCCCCGCTTGGCTTCTTTCCAGAATTTTGGACCTCCATGTTGGCCTTCATGCTTTTTATAATCCTCCATTTTAACCTTTGTTGGCAGATTCATTATTTGATTTTATTTGCTGTTCCTGTTCCACATATTGTTGGCCTGTGGTCACTGTTTTTCTGACGTGTTTTGTGATCAGGTTTTGCTATGTTTGTTCCTTAGTTACTGTCCTTTCAATTATGCTCTCAATTTTGGCTGCTCTGGAGATTAATTATGTTTTCACTCCTCTTTTTATTCCATTCTTCTCCCACCTTTAGGTCCATTCCTACCTTTTCCATCAGTATGGGTGCAAAATTTCATGTTTCTAGGTTCGTTTCTCTTGGTGCTATGGCAGTCACATATTCTTTCCTATGTGGTTTTTCCCTACCTTTACTCATAAAAAGATGCATACAGGGTCCACTTAGTGTGTGTGAAAAATTTCAGGTTTCTAGGTTCTTTCTTCTTGAAGTTATGGCAGTCACAGACACACCCTTTTATTATTATAGACAAGTCTAAAGAGGTTATAATTACATTGTATAGATCATTGGTTAGGCCAAATTTGGAGTATTGTATTCAGTCTTAGGCTCCTTACCTTACAAAGGACATTAAGTTGTTGTAAAGGGTTCAGAAGAGGGCTACTAGGATGATACCTAGGATGGAAAGGTAGCCATACAAGGAAATTGTTTTCTCTTGAAAAAATAAGAAGAGTTAGTGGGAATCTGATTAAGGTGTGTAAGATTGTTAAGAGAATTGATAGTGTTGATGCTTCATCTTTTTTCATACTAGGGAGCACAAATAGAAATTTTGGCAGGGTAAGAGTCATCTTCAGCTCAAGCAGTTTTATATTTTAAACGAGGTAGTTAGCTTTGGAATGAATTGCCTTCAGATGTAGTGGAGATGGAAAATTTAAGGGAAGGCTTGATTAATATAGAATGATAAGGGCTAGCTTTGAGAGGTTTGTTTTAAATATTTTTACTTTAGTTTAGTGGATGGGACAGCCTAGATGGACCAGTAGGTTCCTTGTTGTTCCTAAATATATTGTTACATCTCCGTTTGTTAATTAACTTTCCGTAACTTCGTTCCGATGAAACTTTAGCGACACAAGCCCTTACTTAATAAAACTGGTTTATTCTTTCCGAATATAACTTTACGATACACTTGATTTCAACAATCGTGCTAAAACAAACGCTATAACAACGAACGTGCTCAATAATACTCTCTGACTGCAGATCAATTACTCACTGTCTACACACACATCATTGTCCCGTCACGTTGTCACCCCTTTTTATATACCAGATTACCCTATATCTAGTAAATGCTAGAGCATTCGCCAAAGTACAGGATAGTTCTAGAAACGTGGCGTGACACTAGTCATGTGACTTTGCTGACACAACAATATTATAAGCAGCCAAAATGTTGAATATAAACTCATTAGTGTGGAGTGATCAAAAATTAATTAGTAATTAGAGTAAGGTGATTATATAGGCTACTAACAATGACAATGGTCTATAATTGATCACCACAACCTTAATATAAGTAGTTAATTGATACTAGAAATATGAATATTATAACTATTGTTGTAAACATTCAAATATTAGTTTTATTTTACACTTGGCACTTGAAACTGCCTGAATTCCCTCTGATCACTAGATCAAAATTAGGGAT